>NW_019943114.1:148940-153873 GCF_002910315.2 Salvelinus sp. IW2-2015
GGACTAATGAGCACCATGAATGAACACAGAGGCGCAGAGAGAGAACAGAGAGAGGGATAGAGAGACAGAGAGGAGGGGGTAGAACAGGAGAGATAGAGAGACAGAGAGAGGGATAGAGAGACAGAGTAAGAGGGGGTGGAGAGACAGAGAGAGGGATTAGAGAGACAGAGAGAGGGATAGAGAGACAGAGAGAGGATAGAGAGACAGGAGATGGGGGTGGAGAGACAGAGAAGAGCGATAGAGAGACAGAGAGAGGGATAGAGAGACAAGAGAGGATAGAGAGAACAGAGAGAGGGGTGGAGGACAGGAGAGGGATAGAAAGACAGAGAGAGATAGAGAGACAGAGAGAGGGATAGAGGACAGAGAAGAGGGATAGAGAGACAGAGAAGAGGGTGGAGAGACAGAGAGAGGGGATAGAGAGACAGAGAGAGAAGACAGAGTAGGAGGGAGAGAGCACAGGAGGAGATAGAAGACAGAGAGAGAGAGACAGAGAGAGGGCATAGAGAGACAGAGAGAGACAGAGAGAGAGACAGAGAAGACCAGAGAAGCAGAGGGAGGAGGGGGTGAGTTTCCAAACCAGCCATGTTTCTCCAAATGTCAAATTTGAAGTTGTTCCAAACGTCAAGTTTCAAAGTGTTTCGGTTAATTAGGCATTAACTCCACATTTGTTAGAGAGTTAGATTACCTTTTTAAGGTTAGGGTTACAGGTTCATACTCCACATTTTTAAGTTAGGGTTAAGGTTAGGCATTAACTCCACAAATCTAAGGTTAGGCATTACTCTGAATGGTTTTGGCACCAAAAGGCAGATGCTTAGGCATTAATTATGAATTAACTCCAAAATCTTAAGGTGAGGCATTAACTGAGAATGGTTAAGGTAAGGGTTAAGGTTTGGGATAGGCTTAAAAAATCAAAAAAAAACTTTCTATTGCTGGATTTAACATGTTATGGTAACCAGGTAGATGCTTATGTATGGCACATAACAGCTAGGGCAAAAACCAAAACATTTACCCCTTGGTCTATCCAGGACCGGGTTTGGTCAACACTGCCCTACATACCGGTCTTGACGAGAAGAAAAAAAACTGTCGGGAGGTTCCCTTCTGCACTGTTCAACCAATCCAGTAACTGTGGAGGAGGAGTTGACATGGAGTGTCGCCTTGTTAGCGTCCAAAAGCAGAAGTCATGTCACAGGCTCTCTTTCCATTTCCCCTGAAAACCGGAACATCCGTCGTTGGGGACTTGGCAGAGGCTACACAGCTCTAGTATTACTACGGGGGAGGGTTTGGCTGAGAAGTGTTGTACACACTGAAACATTTTAGAAATCACAATTTGTATAGTTATTCCCTGGTTGGCTGACTGTTTTGATTTGTTTAAGACAATGCTGAGCTGAATCTGTGTTGGGATGCTCTGTCTGGCATAACATTGGAGTTAATTCATTCTAGGCTGTGTGGTGGGTGGGGGAGGAGGTTATCTTTTGACTTTCCTCAATTCAAATGTTCAAAATAAGGAATACAACTAAACACACACAAAATAAACACAAAATTGTACTTCTTGGTTCCCTAAACCCCACTCAGCAGTCATGTCATCCTGTTTCCTCTATGTGCCCTCTACATATCCACTCCTCTTTCTCCCCCTCCTCTTCCTCCCTTCCTCCTGCCCTTGCTAGAGAGGGAGGGAGGGAGAAGGCAGGGGCTTCTCTAGCTAAAAACTGCATGGATACAAGGGGGGCTGTGGAGGGAAGCAGGGGGGAGGCGGTTTTTGTTGTTGTAGCTTAGAACCAGTCAGTGTGTCAGAAGAGATTGGCCCGGTACTGAATCAGCCAGTCACTATGTCAGGGATGTGTGCGTGTGCACACCTGAGTTTTGTTACTTGTATGTGTTTTTGTTTGTGAATATTGGTTGGTGGAGGATGGGATGGCAGTGCTTGGAGAACCACACCCTCTTAAATTTCTGCTCCCTAACTCAACGTTCAACTCCATGGATACGCTGCCTGTTGGGGAGGAGCAGGGATGGAAGAGTCCAGCACATCCGCTGAATTTAAAACGGAGTTAAAGACATGGCACACAGTAACTCAATGGGTGGTTGTTAGTGTTTTTGTCAAATTACAACTTCAATAGCAATAATAATAACTTAATAAAAAAAACGAATAAAAAAATAAACTTTAATAGGTATTCAGTTTTGTTATAAGAAAATAAATAGAGTTTAATTTATAATTGGATGTTTGTGTATTTGAATTAAACAGAATGTTCAGTCTCCATTGTGAATGTCCGCATGGAAGGTGTCATGGTTAGGGCCCTGTGTATTGGACAATCATCTTTAGTTAAAGCTTTTTCATCAAACTGTCCCCTTTTCTTTTTATGTCAGATGGTCCAGCACCATCCTCAGACAATTTCTTTAATTTTTGATGTAATTCAAATTCCTGGGAAAGGCTTCAAATAAAGGTTAAAATCTAGGTCKTGTGACATGATWACCCAAAACACAGGGMCTGCGTTCCAAACACYTAAAAGACACACCCTCCTCCACTTACCCTCYCCTTATGCCCTTGGGGGAATCCCCACGGCCATCTTTTCCATCGGTCCAAACAATTAGCCAAGCAAGCAAAGTTGGCAACGTAAGCCCCTCAGCCCTCGTTTGCGATTGAGTGTGCGAGTGTACAATTCTGTTCACTCCGGGGCCTGAAACYCCCCATWATTRAATTRGCYATMATTGTACATCCGCTAAGAAAAGTCAGCCAAAARTTWCAACCAACATTAATATGGAGAAGTCAACATACAAGTGTAAGTYAAAARMAATGMAAATAAGTTAGACATMTTGCTACTAATGCACATGACGGCAAAAACACGTATGGTAAAAGTAATGATGTTTTTGTTTGGTTAGCTTTTGGAAACGTTASCTAGCACATACAACTTTCCCTGACATCGCAATATAATAATTTTKGATTTACCTGATATCGTCAGATGGCTAGTATTCGYTGTCTGCGGAGGTGTTGTCTTCTAGCCAAGATATGAAATGCAATCATAATTGACTGTAGCGCATATAAAGCACACACAACAGCTACTGGTGGTTCCATGATGACTGACAACACAACAGCTACTGGTGGTTCCATGATGACTGACAACACAACAGCTACCGGTGGTTCCATGATGACTGACAACACAACAGCTACTGGTTGGTTCCCATGATGACTGACACAACAACAGCTACTGGTGGTTCCATGATGACTGACAACACAACAGCTATGGTGGTTCCATGATGACTGGACAACACAAACAGCTACGGTGGTTCCATGATGACTGAAACACAACAGACTCTGGTGGTATCATGATGACTGACAAAACAACAAGCTACTTGTGGTTCCATGATGATGGAAACACAACAGCTACTGGTGGTTTCATGATGACTGACACAACAAACAGCTACTGGGTGGTTCAATGATGACACAAAACAACAGCTACTGTGGTTTCATGATGACTGCAACACAAAGCTACTGGTGGTTCATGATGATAAAGCACAACAGCTACTTGGTGGTTCTGTGACTAGACAAACAACAGCTACTGGTGGTGTCAGATGAGCTACAACACAAAAGCTACTGGTGGTTTCATGATGACTGACCACACACAAAGCTACTTGTGGTTCAATGATGACTAACACAACGTTAATACCACAACAGCTACTGGTGGTTTCCAATGAATGACTAACAACACAACAGCTACTGGGTTTTCATGATGGACTACAACACAACAGGCTACTGTGGTTCAATGATGACTACACAACAACAAGGCTACTGGTGGTTTCTGATGACTAACAACACAACAGCTACTGTGGTTTCATGATGACTAACAACACAACAAGTACTGGTGGTTCAAATGATGAGACTAAACAACACAACAGCTACTGGTGGTTTCATTAACTGACAACACAACAGCTACTGGTTGGTTCCAATGATGACTAACAACACAACAGCTACTGGGGTGGTTCCATGATGACTAACAACACAACAGCTACTGGTGGTTCCATGTGACTGACAACACAACAGCTACTGGTGGTTTCATGATGACTGACAACACAACAGCTACTGGTGGTTCCATAGACTGACAACACAACAGCTACTGGTGGTTCCATGATGAACTAAAACACAACAGCTACTGGTGGTTCCATGTGACTGAACAACACAACAGCTACTGGTGGTTCCATGATGACTGACAACACAACAGCCTGACTGGTGGTTCCATGATGACTGACAACACAACAGCTACCTGATGGTCCATGATGACTGACAAAACACAACAGCTACGGTGGTTCCATGATAACTGAACAACACAACAGCTACGGTGGTTTCATGATGACTGACAACACAACAGCTACTGGTGGTTCCATGATGAACTGACAACACAAAGCTACTGTGGTGTTCCATGATGACTGACAACACAACAGCTACTGTGCATGATGACTGACAACAACAACAGCTACCGGTGGTTCATTTGATGACTGACAAACGACAAACAGCTACCGGTGGTTCCATGATGACTGACAACACAACAGTACCGTGGTTCTCATGAGACTGACAACACAACAGCTACTGGTGGTTCCATGATGACTGACAACACAACAGCTACCGGTGGTTTCATGATGACTGACAAACAAAAGCCTGGTGTTCCATGATAACATGACAACACAACAGCTACCGGTGGTTCCATGTGACTGACAAACCAACAGGCTACTGGGTGGTTCCATATGACTAAACAGAGCTACCGTGGTTTGACAACTGACAAAACAGCTTACTGGTGGTTCCAATGTGATAAACAACACAACAGCTACGTGGTGGGTTCCATGAGACTAACACACAACAGCTACTGGTGGTTCCATGATCGACTAAGACCACAACAGGTGGCTTCCATGTGACTAAAACAACACTACTGGTGGTTCCATGATGACT
>NW_019943114.1:153898-172154 GCF_002910315.2 Salvelinus sp. IW2-2015
TTCAGTGGTTGACTTTCCTCAAATTCAAATGTTCAAAATAAGGAATACAACTAAACACACACAAAATAAACACAAAAATTGTACTACTTGGTTCCCAAACCCACTCAGCAGTCATGTCATCCTGTTTTCCTCTATGTGCCCATCTACATATCCACTCCTCTTTCTCCCCCTCTCTCTTCCTCCCTTCCTCCTGCCCTTGCTAGAGAGGGGAGGGAGGGAGGAGGCAGGCTTCTCTAGCTAAAAAACTGCAGGATACAAGGGGCTGATGTAGGAGCAGGGGGGGAGCGTCTTTGTTGTTGTAGCTTAGAACCAGTCAGTGTGTCAGAAGAGATTGGCCGGTACTGAATCAGCCAGTCACTATGCGAGGGATGTGTGCGTGTGCACCACCTGAGTTTTTTACTTGTATGTGTTTTTGTGCGTGGTGTGTTTGTTTTTTGTGAATGTTGGTTGGTGGAGGATGGATGCAGTGTCTTATCGTGTCTGTCTGAGCTTGGAGAACCACACCACTCTCAAATTTCTGCTCCAAACTCAACGTTCAACTCCATGGATACGCTGCCTGTTGGGGAGGAGCAGGGATGGAAGAGTCCAGCACATCCGCTGAATTAAAGTTAAAGACATGACACACAGAACTCAGTGAGTGGTTGTTAGTGTTTTGTCACAATTACAACTTCAATAGGAATAATAATAACTTAATAAAGAACGTCATTAAAAATTTTATTAAAGGGATTCAGTTGTCTATAAGAAAATAAAAAAAAAGAAGTTTAATTTTAATTGGATGTGTTGTATTTGAATTAAACAGAATGTTCAGTTCTCCATGTCACGGCCGTTGAAAGGAACTGGACCAAGGTTGCAGCGTGGTGAGCGTACATTTCTTTTATTTAAGTGAATACGCCGATAAAACAATAAACACTACAAAACAAAACCATGAAGCTAAAGCTAAGTGTCAGAAAAAGTCAAACTTCCACAAAAGACAGGTGGGAAAAAGGGACCTAAGTATGGTTTCAATCAGAGACAACGATAGACCAGCTGTCCCTGATTGAGAACCCTACCCGGCCAAAACATAGAAATACAAAAATAGAACGAAAAGAACATAGAAACCACCCCAAATCACACCCTGACCAAACCAAATAAGACATAAAAAGGACTCTCAGGTCAGGGCGTGACTCTCCATTCGTGACAAGTCAGCATGGAAGTTGTCAGGTTTAGGCCCGCTGTTTGGACAATCATCTTTAGTTAAAGCTTTTTCATCAACTGTCCCCTTTTCTTTATGTCAGATGGTCCAGCACCATCCTCAGACAATTCTTTAATTTTTTGATGTAATTCAAATTCCTGGGAAAGGCTTCAAATAAAGGTTAAAATCTAGGTCATTGACTGAAAACCCAAAACACAGGGTCTGCGTTCCAAACCGTAAAAGACACACCCTCCTCCACTTACCCTCACCTTATGCCCTTGGGGAATCCCCACGGCCAGTCTTTTCCATCGGTCCAAACAATTAGCCAAGCAAGCAAAGTTGCAACGGAAGCCCTCAGCCCTCGTTTGCGATTGAGTGTGCGAGTGTACAATTCTGTTCACTCCGGGCCTGAAACGCCCCATTATTTAATTTGCGGATTATTTGTACATCCGCTAAGAAAAGTCAGCCAAAACTTACAACCAACATTAATAGGAGAATCAACATACAAGTGTAAGTTAAAATTAATGTAAATAAGTTAACATGTTTGCTACTAATGCACATGACGGCAAAAACACGTATGGTAATAAGTAATGATGTTTTGTTTGTTAGCTTTTGGAAACGTTAGCTAGCCATACAACTTTCCTGACATCGCGAAATAATAATTTTCGATTTACCGATTCGTAGATGGCTAGTATCGGTGTCTGCGGGTAGTTGTCTTCTAGCCAAGATAGAATGCAATCATAATTGACTGTAGCCATATAAAGCACACACCAAAGCAGGGCTACGGTGGTTCATGATGGATGACACAGCACTGGTGGTTCATGTGATGACAAAACAGTTAGGTGGTTTCATGATGACTACAACCACGCTACTGTGGTTCATGATGATACAACAAAACGCTGATGTATGGATGACTACAAAAAATGCTACGGTGGTTCCATGATTGATAAACACAACAGCTACCGGTGGTTCATGATGACTGAATCGGAGTTCTTGTGATAGCAACTACTGTGTTCCATGAGACTACAACACAACAGCTACTGGTGGTTCCATGATGACTACAACACAAACAGCTACTGGTGGTTCCATGATGACTGACAACACAACAGCTACCGGTGGTTCATGATACTGACAACACAAAAGCACTGGTGGTCCATGATGACTGACAACACACAGCTACGGTGTTCATGAGACTGACAACACAACACTACGGTGGTTCCATGATATGACTGACAACACAACAGCTACGGTGTTTCATGTACGACAACACAACAGCTACTGGTGTTCATGATGACTACAACACAACACTACTGGTGGTTTCATGATGACTACAACACAACAGCTACGGGGTTCATGATGACTGACACAACAGCTACCGGGGTTCCATAGACTAACAACACAAAACAGCTACGTGGTTCCATGATGACTACAACGCAACAGCTACGTGTTCCATGATGACTAAACAACACAACAAGCTTTACCGGTGTTTTCATGATGACTGACAAAACGACAACAGCTACCGGTGGTTCTCATGATGACTAACTACAACACAAAGTACTGGTGGTTCCATGATGACTGACAACGCAACAGCTACCGGTGGTTCACATGATGACTACAACACAACAGCTCGTGTTCATGATGACTGACAACAACAGCGACCGGTGGTTCCATGATAACTGACAACACAGACAGCGAACCGGTGGTTCCATGATAACTGACCAACACAACCGTGGGACTGACGAATTCCGGGCAAGGGCGTCCATTTAAAATGTATTCATTCCTCCCTCACCCCTGCCCTGCAAGTGTCAACTCATTAGACGTCATGATTCATCATCAGAAGTGTCCACTTAATTTGAAGCCTGAGGGAGGAGGGTGTATCTTTTAATGTTTGTAATGCAGCCATGGCCAAATCATGTCACGTGCCATCAGTTTCACAGTGCACTATCTCTGATCATGTGTCCACAGTGAGTGTTTGTGTTATTTTCAGTTCTTCAGAGCATCTGGGATAGTATACAGTGGGGCAAAAAATTATTTAGTCAGCCACCAATTGGGCAAGTTCCTCCCACTTAAAAAAGATGAGAGAGGCCTGTAATTTTCATCATAGGTACACTTCAACTATGACAGACAAAATGAGAAAAAAAAATCCAGAAAATCACATTGTAGGATTTTTAATGAATTTATTGCAAATTATGTGGAAATAAGTATTTGGTCACCTCCAAACAAGCAAGATTTCTGGCTCTCACAGACCTGTAACTTCTTCTTTAAAGGCTCCTCTGTCCTCCACTCGTTTACCTGTATTAATGGCACCTGTTGAACTTGTTATCAGTATAAAAGACACCTGTCCACAACCTCAAACAGTTCCACCACTCCAAACTCCACTATGGCCAAGACACAAGAGCTGTTCAAAGGACACCAGACAACAAAATTGTAGACCTGCACCAGGCTGGAAGACTGGAATCTGCAATAGTAAGCAGCTTGGTTTGAAGAAATCAACTGTGGAGCAATTATTAGGAAATGGAAGACATACAAGACCACTGATAATCTCCCTCGATCTGGGCTCCACGCAAGATCTCACCCCGTGGGGTCAAAATGATCACAAGAACGGTGAGCAAAATCCCAGAACCACACGGGGACCTATTGAATGACCTGCAGAGAGCTGGACCAAAGTAACAAAGCCTACCATCAGTAACACACTACGCCGCCGGGGACTCAAATCCTGCAGTGCCAGACGTGTCCCCCTGCTTAAGCCAGTACATTGTTCCAGTGCCCGTCGAAGTTTGACTAGAGAGCATTTGGATATCCAGAAGGAAGATGGAGATGTCATACTGGTCAATGAAACCCCAAAATAGAACTTTTTGTAAAAACTAACTCGTCGTGTTTGGGAGACAAAGATGCTGAGTTGCATCCAAAGAAGCACGCAAACCTAGCTGTGAAGCATGTGGTGGCAAACATCCGATGCTTTGGAGGACTGTTGCTGCAAAGTGACCAGGACGACTGATCCGTGTAAAGAAAAGAATAATGGGCCATTGTATCGTGAGATTTGAGTGAAAACCTCCTTCCATCACAAGGGCATTGAAGATGAAACGTGCGGTCTTTCAGCATGACAATGATCCAAACACACACCGCCCGGGCAACGAAGGAGTGGCTTTCGTAAGAAGCATTTCAAGGTCCTGGAGTGGCCCTAGCCAGTCTCCAGATCCAACCCATAGAAAATCTTTGGAGGAGTTGAAAGTCCGTGTTGCCCAGCAACAGCCCCAAAACATCACTGCTCTAGAGGAGATCTGCATGGAGGAATGGGCCAAAATACCGAGCAACAGTGTGTGAAAACCTTGTGAAGACTTACAAGAAAACGTTTGACCTCCTGTCATTGCAACAAAAGGGTAATTAACAAATGTATTGAGATAACTTTTGTTATTGACCAAATACTATTTTCCACCATAATTTGCAAAATAAATTCATTTAAAAATCCTACAATGTGATTTTCTGGATTTTCTTTTCTAACTTTGTCGTCATTAGTTGAAGTGTACCTATGATGAAAATTACAGGCCTCTCTCATATTTTTAAGTGGAGAACTGCACAATTGGTGGCTGACTAAATACTTTTTTGCCCCACTGTATGTGTGTCTTAGCAGACATATTAATTGGAGTTCTGGGTACCTCATCTGATTTAGTGTGTGTGTGTGTGTGTCTTTCAGGATCATTCCTCCAGGACTGCTAGATGTAACTCGTACAGTATATGTACAGTATTAAAACTTTTACTTGCCTCCTTTCGATCCCCCCTAGAGGATAACGCCACAAGCACACACACACACACACACACACACACACCTAAATCAGATGAGGTAGAATACTGTATGCACCAGCAGATCGCATCAGTGTAGTGTTATGTAACTCTACAATGAATGTAGTAGATTTCATGTTAATGTCATCAGTAAACAAGCACATAGATTATGTAGTAGAGGAGGCAGGCCAGGCAGCAGGCTGGGAGGATATAAGCCCCCCTCAGATTACTGAGGCTCAGTCCATAACAGACCGATTTTCCACTCCCTTTACCCCCCTTTCTCTCTCTCTCTCCTCCCTTCCCCTTCCAAAATGTACAAGCTCTAAATCCACACCCCATCGAGTCACATCTGCTCCTCAGTGCTGTAAACTACTTCTTAGGACGACCAACATACCAACACACTCTAACCCAACATACCAACACATTCCAACCCAACACACTCTAACCCAACATACCAACACACTCTAACCCAACATACCAAACACACTCTAACCCAACATACCAACACACTCTAACCCAACATACAACACAATCAACCCAACACACTCTAACCCAACATACCAACACACTCTAACCAACATACCAACACACTCTTAACCCAACATACCAACACACTTCAACCCAACAACACTCTTTTACCCAACATACCAACACCACTCTAACCCAACATACCACAACAATTCACCCAACACACTCTAACCCAACATACCAACACACTCTAACCCAACCATACCAACACACTCTAACCCAACATACCAACACCATCTTCACCAACACACTCTAACCAAACCAACAACCAACACACTCTAACCAACCATACCAAAACACACTCTAACCCAACATACCAACACACTCAAACCCAACATACCAACACACTCTAACCAACATACCAAACCACACTCAACCCAACAACACTCTAACCCAACATACAACACACTCTAACAACACACTCTAACCCAACATACCAACAACATCTAACCAACATACCAACACACTCTAACCCAACATTACCCAAACACACTCTAACCCCAACATACCAACACACTCTAACCCAAACACACTCTAACCCAACATACAAACAACACAAACTCTAACCCAACATATCTAACCAGCAATCATAACGCACCAACACTCTAACCCAACATACTCTAACCAACATACCAACACACTCTAACCCAACATACCAACACACTCTAACCCAACCCCAACATACCAACACACTCTAACCAACCCAACATACCAACACACTCTAAGCCCAACATACCAACACTCTAACCCAACATACCAACACACTCTAACAACCCAAACAAACCAAAACACAACTCTAACCCAACATACCAACACTCTTAACCCAACTACCAACACACTCTAACCCAGCATACCAACACACTCTAACCCAACATACCAACACACTCTAACCCAACCCAACAACCAAACACACGCTAAACCCAACATAACCAACACTCTAACACCCAACATACCAACACCTCTAACCCAACCCAAACAAACCAACAACACACTCTAACCCAACATACCAAACACACTCAACCCAACATACCTCTAACCCAACATACCAACACACTCTAACCCAACACACTCTAACCCAACATACCAACACCCAATGCATACACACATAACAGAGACTCAAAAAATGTATCTTCAAAAGTGTCATTATTAAAAGATTTTATTTTTGTATCATCAATGGTAAAAAGTACTCCGCAAGAGTAACACAGAGTGACAGCAAGTAAAGAGTGAGAAACAGAGAAGTAGTGAGAGAGAAGTAAGAGAGAGAGAGAAAGGAATGAAAAATAAAGAAGGTAGAAGGCAAAGTAGTAAGAATTCAGAAGGGAGGGAGGAGTTAGAGGAGAGGATAGAGAGGGAGAGGCAAAAGTAGTAGAATGTGGCAGAGAGGAAGGGAGGAAGTAGAGAGGGAGAGGAAGGAGGAGGAGTAGAGAGGAGGAAAGTAAGGAGAGCAGGAGGAGGAGGAGAGGTAGAGTGAGGAATAGAGGGATTGAGAGGAGAGTAGAGCGAGGAGGAGAGAGGAAGGAGTTAGAGGTGAGGGAGTACAGCATCTACTAAGATATAAAAAGGCAGTTGAAATAAACAAGACATATTATTTCTGACCAATCAGCGGTGGTCTCTGCAGTAGAAAACATACATGGAAAAGAGATCACAAAAATCTGTGCAATCAGTTTCTCTGTCACAAAACAGCTGTATAAAAAACACAAGTAGGTAGAAGTGGCCCTTAACCACAGGRCCGGGGTCAGGTGTGTTTTCAACCCCTAATGGTAAACGTTAGGATTGGGGGTAGGACAAATCTGATCCTAGACCTGRGGTTAAGAGCAACTTATACCTCAAGCATAAAAACATCCCCCAGCCCCAAGTAAAGATGGTAGGTAGGTAGGTAACATGGAGGCTACCAGTGATTGTGTGTTCAGTTGTGGCTCTCCTTGGAGAAAGCTATAGGGAGTATGGATGCAACCATATGAACTTGTTATAGCACTGCTTTACTGGAAGCTCTGCATATAAACAGTTTATTAAGCATAAGTAAACTCTTTGTAAACCATGTATCATGTACACCAGTTATTTCCTCTGGAGCTCAGCTGGTAGAGCATGGTGCTTGCAATGCCAGGATAGTGGGTTTGATTCCAGGGACCACCCATATGTAAAAATGTATGCACGCATGACTAAGTCGCTTTGGATAAAAAGCGTCTGCTAAATGGCATTTATTATTATATTTCATTTGTAAATACATGTGTATTAATMATTTGTTATGAGGAATATATCAATCATGTTTTAGTCATATTATGTATAGCAGCTTGCGATGATGGTGCAAAATAAATATTCATACTGCCTSCCTTTCAGCTCTGATCCTCACATGTTTTTCAAGTTTGATGAGCGCCAAGAAGCACACAGGAGATAGTAAGKACTGATCACATCCTCCAGTCAGACCTACATAATCAACTATAAATACACCCCAGAGAAGAGGCAACTGTCAATCTAAACACTGAAATAAATTAGCCACTGTCGTTAGTTCATACAAGACTATGATGTATATGTATAGAATACTGTTGTGTTGTACACATGACCACTGCACAGGTTGGAGTAGAGGTTGCCTTGCTGTTGTGGGATCTGTAGGTAGCTAGTTTTGCCCAACAGACCCCTGGAAGCCAGATAAGAGATTGAAGGCAGGAATTAGGCGTTGTGTCCTGTGTTATCCGACTGATTGTGCACTGTGCTATTAAGAAAGACAASCAAACTATCAAAATGTAGTAGAAAATGCTTTGAAAGAATAAAATGCRTCGMTTTTTTGTACACATCCTATTTGGTAAAGGCACAGTAGTCCAATCATCCCCCCAAAATGTGTCCCATCATAACAGTAAAAACCACAAACCGTTGTACAGCAACTTTCCCAAGAGCATCGGTCAACCAATTGTAAGTTCAAAGAGCGAGAAACACAGCTGCCAATTAATAAATAAAGGTAATAAATAAACGCAGCYTTGTCAAGTCAACATGTGAATAAATAAACAGGATTTATGTCTGTCTCTGTCTGTCTGTGAGTGGACTCTTCTCTCAGGGTGGTCTTTAGAGTCTCTCASTGAGCCATTTAAAGGATTAAGTTGTCCCTAGAAGCTGATCTAAGGTCTGTTTGGTATTCTATCTCCTACCGGTTAGGCCATTGAATTTTGATTTACTGTTTAACGGATAACCCGCTTCACATTTCTCCACACAGAATAAAACACAGTTGRGTTTCATTCGTTTCACAGTCATAATCGATCTTCACCCAAAACACCTTGCATCCGTCTTCACAAACAGATTGTGTCATGTTGGTGGATTGACATTGAATCGATTCTAAACCTCTTTAGACTTCAGTAGAGGTCCCTGCCACGTCCTCTTAGATGTTATTCAGCTCTAGAGGTCATTCAGTAGTCTAATGGCATCTGGCTAGTTGGATTATTCCTCACTTCTATCCGTAATGCCTCGGTCTATTGAACTGTCTGTCTGCTGTTATTCACTGGAAGCACCAGGAATATCATTCCAGGAATATAACTATCCTTAATCCCCAAATCTTATCCCACCTGTCSTCCTAACCATCCTCTCCTCGTCKCCTCTCACCTCCTTGCCTCCAAACACCTGAAACCCAAATATCCCTAAGCCAACAGCGTTTCCATTAAGTTTGCATAGRGGCATTTACCTTTTCTTAAGTGGAGTAASAGAGTATACCAMWCGGTCAATCAGAGATCCAATATTCTATAAACAAYCGATGGGCTTTAAGARGTGCTTACCAACCTTCCCAATCTACAACTACTATTTGTGCAAAAAAATCTGATTGTTATGGAACTGTGATTATGATTCACAAGGACACATTCTGTCCTCATGTAGTAATAACTGTAGTCTCTCAGATATCATTTTCATTAATGGTCCTAATTGTGTTTAGGTAGTTGCAAAAGATCCATCATTAAGGAAACACATCAGCACCTAAAACCATGGCTGCAGTCCAAATTCAAATTAGAGAGTGATGATCGGAGAGGCAACGTCCTTAGTGGAAATCTTGAAGTTGAGCTTAAAAACAACCAACCTAAAGCTATTCATGTATCTAGCAAGCTAACGTAGCTAGCTAGCTAAAGCTATCCATAGKTGGCTAGCTAGTTTTATAGTTTGGTCATTTATTGCAATACATTTCAGAATTCCCCAAAATATGTTTATGAAGCTAGCTAGGTTTTATAGGCTCCTCACTACGAGACTAAGCCAATTTAGCAACGCTAAAATCAATGTCATATATATATATATGACATTGATTTTAGCAAGCTAGAATCATCATTTTGTCTGACAGGCCGAAAATGCAGCGGTGGTGAGTGAATGTGACATTCGCGGCCACCGGAGTATGATACSTGACTACAATTTGCATTGAATTGTGGGTCATATAAACCCCGCAAGTGATCAAAGTTCTTCACTCGTTCCCTCGAGCTAAATCGAGGGCCGAGGGGGCAACGTTAGTGAATTGGACCTCCACTTAAGATGGCAATKAAACTGCATCCGGTTTCAAAGGGGATTCCCCCAAGGGAAAGTGGCTAGTGCAAGGGCTGAGGGGCTAAAAATAAAGTGTTTGGACTGCAGCCCATTTCTACCCCTGACTCTCCCTATCACAGCAGCTTTAGCATGTTGACGTAGTCACACTAGCCTGCTGGTCGGAGTGTGCTRAGTGCATCAGGTCTATAAAGGGGCGGGGTTAACCCTGCTCTTACACTCCACCCTTTTCAAAGGCTTTGCCGTGATTGAATGAGCSTGGACCCGCCCCTGACAGGTCTTTACGGTCTTTTTCCCAGTCTTCCRGGCAACAGGCTGGCTTTGGCACCCGATTGGCTGCTGCTGGCTTTGGAGGTTGTTGAAGGGCGTGGTGGAAGAGATTACGCTGTCCTGCATMMCTGGACTGCCCCTGGTGGTGGGAGGTGGCATGACAGGCAGCAGSTGTTTCCCCTCCATTGCTTTCCAGGGGGAAAGGATGGGCACTACAAGGACCGAGGTGGGACCYGGCTCAGAACAGAGCCCCGCTTTGWTGCTRGATGACTCTRCCTCTCTCTCTTTGCTYTCCTCATKTTCCTTTCTCTCATTCTCTTGGTCGCTGGTGGGGTCCTGGYGGTGTGGGGGTACCCCTGYAGTTGCKGAGGGYACGTCTCRCCCCTCCTTCCCCCTCTCCTCTCCTCCKCCGSRGTTGAGCCTCTTAAAGAGTACAGGAGGAGGGGTGTCAGAGTCTGTGTCTGACCAACTCAGTCTGCGCTTCTGGAGAGAGACAGAGAGAATGTTGTCAGCCACAACTTATCAACATATTATTGTGTATGTGCGCGTGAGTGTTTGTGTGTTCTCACCTTCACAGGGATGTGCGACTGGTCTCTGTGCCTGTGTGGGGGGTTGCTGCTGGGGCTGTCCCGGGGGGAGAGGRGAGGGGGGAAGAGGGTAGGGGCGGTAGGTGGGGCCAAGGGGGACACCTGTGGAAACCACATCTTCAGCATCGTCTCCACCTGGAGAAGAGTGTTCATATACTTTTCCCTATGGAGGTGGAGATAGAGGGAGGAGAGAATGGAGAGATAGAGGGAGGAGAGAATGGACAGATAGAGGGAGGAGAGAATGGAGAGATAGAGAGAGGAGAGAATGGAGAGATAGAGGAGAGAATGGAGAGATAGAGGAGAGAATGGAGAGATAGAGAGAGGAGAGAATGGAGAGATAGAGGGAGGAGATAATGGAGAGATAGAGAGAGGAGAGAATGGAGAGATAGAGGGAGGAGAGAATGGAGAGATAGCGGGAGGAGAGAATGGAGAGATAGAGGAAGGAAAGAATGAAGAGATAGAGAGATGAGAGAATGGAGAGATAGAGGGAGGGAGGAGAGAATGGACAGATAGAGGGAGGAGAGAATGGAGAGATAGAGGGAGGAGAGTGTTTTCAAACTCTAATGTAAATCGTGTTAGGGATTAGGGGAGGACAGTTCTGACCTAGACCTGTGGTTTGAAGAGCACTTATACTCAAAGCATTAAAAATCACTCCCAGGCCCGCAAGTAAAGATGGTAGGTTAGTAACATGGGGCTACCAGTTGACTTAGTGTGTGTTCAGCTTGGTGGCTCTCCTTGGCAGAACAGCTTAGGCGTATGGATGGCAAGACCATATGAACTGTTATAAGCGCACTGCGCTTTACTCGGAAGCTCTGCATATAAAAACAGTTTTATTTTAAGCATAAGTACCTCTTTGTAAACCATGTATCATGTACAGTTATTTCCTCTGGAGCTCAGCTGGTAGAGCATGGTGCTTGCAATGCCAGGCTGTGGGTTTGATTCGCAGGGACGACCCATATGTAAAAATGTGATGCACGCATGAACTAAGTTGCTTTGGATAATAGCGCGTCTGCTAATTGGCATTTATTATTATATTTCATTTGTAAATACCATGTGTATAATATTTGTTATGAGGAATATAATCAAATCCTGTTTTTAGTCATATTATGTATAGCAGCGTTGCGAATGGTGCAAAAAATATTCATACTGCTCTCCTTTCAGCTCTGATCCTCACATCGTTTTTCAAGTTTGATGAGCGCCAGAGGCAATCAGGAGAATAGTAAGACTGATCACAGCCTCCAGTCAGACCTACATAATCAACTTAATACACCAAAGAAGAAGGCAACTGTCAATCTAAACACTCGAATAAATTAGCCACTGTCGTTAGTTCATACAGAGACTATGATGTATATGTATAGAATACTGTTGTGTTTGTACACAGACCTACTTGCACAGGTTGGAGTAGAGGTTGCCTTGCTGTTGTGGGATTGTAGGTAGCTAGTTTTTGCCCAACAGACTCTGGAAGCCAGATAAGAGATTGAGGCATGGAATTAGGCTGCGTTGTGTCCTGTGTTAATCTCAGACTGATTGTGCACTGTGACTATTAAGAAAGACAAGCAAACTATCAAAATGTAGTATAAGAATGCCTTTGAAAGATAAAAATGCTTCGTTTTTTTGTACACATCCTATTTGGTAAAGGCACAGTAAGTCCAATGACCTTGGTCACACATTCGTCCCTCAAAATTGTCATATAACAGTAAAAACCACAAAACGTTGTACAGCAAGCTTTTCCCACAGAGAGGTCATACGTTCACCAATTGTACAGTTTCAAGAGCGAGAATCAACAGTGCCGAATTAATAAAAAAGGTAATCAATTAAACGCCAGTGGAAGCGTTGTCCAAAGTTCAACATGTGGAATGAAATACAGGTATTTGTTGTCTCTCTGTCTGTGAGTGACTTCTTCTCTCAGGGTGGTCTTTTAACGTCTCCTACAGTGAGGCCATTTAACAGGAATGAAGTTGTCCTAGAAGCTGAATCTACAGGTCCTGTTTGGTATTCTATCTCCTACCGTTAGGCCATTGGAATTTTGGATTACTGTTTAACCGGTATAACCCGCTCACATTTTGCTCCACACAGAATAAAACCAGTTTCGTTTCATCGTGTTTCACAACGCATAGACGACTTTAGGCACCACCACTAACAACACTTGCAATCCGTCTTTCACCAAACAGTTGGTGTCATGTTGGTGATTGACAAAGTTGAATCGATTCTAAAGACCTCTTATAGCTTCAGTAGGTCCCTGCAGTCTCGTCGCCTAGAGACTTCGCTCTAGGATGTTTAGTTCTAGTGCCTGTCTCTTTAGTAGTGCATTCGAGGGTTTTCAAGTCGTTAGGGCTTGGATGGTCATGGCTGGGTGTCTAGTTTGGAGTGTTGGGCCTGGCGGCTGGTCATTCGTATCGCTGTTAACGGTGCCCGTCGTCGTCCTAGGGTCTGAACCTGTCTGTTCTGCTGCTTATTCACCTGGGGAGAGAGCATCCAGCGCCATATCATTTCCAGGAATATATACTATTCGTTAATCCCGAAATTTGATCCCTAGTGCTGTCGGTCGCCTACAACTCCTTCTCTGCTCGCCCGTGTGCTCGGGTCACAGCTTCCTTGCCTCCAAATTCCCTGCGGGTGCTGAAAGCCCAAATGATTCGCTGTAAGGCCCATACAGCGTTTCCACTTTAAGTTGTGCATTTGAGCTGGCATTTTACCTGCTTTTTTTCCTTTAAGGGGGGTGGGCACCGTACACTGCAGAGTCTGGACTCTAGACTGGCTCAATCAGCAGATGCTCATATATATTGATATAAACGTAGCGCATCGGGGCTTGTAAGACGTGCTTACCGCTAAGCTTCCAATTTCTACAACCTTAGCCGTATTGTGCCAAACAAATGACTCTGACTCATTTGTTTACGCGCGCGGCGTTTAACCTGCGTTTGTCGATCTTAGGTAGGTTCTTTACCAAGGACAACTTATTCTGTCCAAGGGAGTCCCTACTGGCTGGCTCTCATGTTCCCGGCCGGTACCAGTTAAACGTGTAGTCTCTCAGCGACTATTCATTCTTCTTTCCATCTTCTCCGTACTAGGCGCTTGCGGGATTCTCCGTACCTGTGTTTCTAGGTCATGTTTCGCGCACTCTCCACCTAAAATGATTCCGTTGCCGCATCCAATTAGGATTAGAGATCCATGGCCACTTCAGGAGCACTTATAAAACCATCGGCTGCAGCCGGCCTCAACAATTTCTACAATGTATAGAGAGCCTGGACTGTTGAGTCAGCACGCTGATGCGGTCAATCGTCCCTTAAGTGGTCATACATGCTAGTACTAGTCTGATCCGTATATCATATCTAAGCCCATACTCTGTTTTTTGGGTCGTTCGAAAGACGCTATTGCTCCATGCCTTCGGGCGTCATGCGCCCCCTCTAGGCAAGCCTAAGTATGCTACCACTAGCTAAGCTGATCATTGAGCACGCGTCTGGACCTCTGCTTAGTTCCTCTTTAGTAGCGTTGGCTGCTCATTGCTATTGCAAGGCGGACTGGCCCTCCAGATCATTTCCGCTCAAAAAGAGGTGTTATGTAAACAGCTTAGGCTGACCGGGTTTGTTGATAGGTCTCTCAAATCACATCCACAGAGACTGATTAGCAATGCTCGTCTTAGCCTAACGCTAACATCAGATGTTTTCGACTTATACTAAGCTACGTGTAGTATGGACATTTTGCCGACGAGGGACTCTTTCTAGCCAACAGCTATGAACTGTCTATAATTTTTTGTCTGACAGGGGTGCCGAACACTGCCAGCGGTTTCGGTTGTAGGCCATGAATCATGTGACAATATTCGCGCCTTCCCGTGGTCACGCGCGCTCGGTCTTGGATCGTAGTCCTGATCCTGTGACTAACGATATTCTGCAATTGAATTGGTGGGTAATACTAACGCAAGTGATCAAAGTTTCTCTCTCACCGCTTCTGTCCCTCCTGACGCTTAGAATCGACGGGCCGCGGGGGCCATGAGCGTTAATCGATATTGGACCTTTCTTTCATCTTAAATGGCACTCAAACTGCATCCCGGTTTCAAAGGGATTCTCCACCAAGGGAAAGTGGCTAGGTGCGAAGAGTGGCTCGAGGGGGCCTATAAAGATAAAGTGTTTGGGGCTTGGAAGCTGACTCACGTGCTCCTATTTTCGTATGTGCGCCGGCCTTGCCCGGTCTCTGCCTATCGCCGGACACTGCTGCCCCTGTCTGTCAGCATGGCTTCACGAGGCCGTGCTGAGGTGTCCCAGCACTCTCAGCTTTCTGTCTGGTCGGATTCGTGCTGCCGCATGGGGTTTGGTTCCGTTTCAGGTTCTATATTAATGGGGTCTCGCGGGGTTACACCCTGCTCCTTACATCTCCAGGCCACCGTGCCTTTCAACCAAAGCGTTTTCTTTGCCAGTGATTGAATGAGCGTGGACCGCAGTGCGCTTCCTCTCTACGTAGGCTCTTTTTGGTGAGAGGTGTTCCGCAGGGGCTTCGTGGCACTTGTGCCCTATAACGCTGGTTGGCCAACTTTACCTTGGCTCCTCTGCTGGCATTGGTGAGCCCTCGCTGCTGCGCTTCTCGGGAGACGCGTGGTCGTTGACCAGTTGGGCGTGTCGGATGGCGGGCTGAGAGATGTACGCGGCTTCCCTGCCCTCATCGGCTCGGACTGGTCCCCGGTTGGGGGCAGGCTGGGGCACGACAAGGGTCTCAGCAGCGTGGTCCTTTCTCCTCCCTCATTGCTTTCTCATGGCGACAAATGGTATGGAAGCACTACAAGACCGTGAGGGTTCAGACCCTACGGCCTCAGACACAGGAGCCCGGTCGGCCGCTTGGATGTGATGCGTGCTCTGAGCACTCCTCGGTCCACTCGTTCTGGTGTCTTGGTGGCGGGGTCGTTCCATCAGCTCTTTTCCTCTTTCTCTCCATCCTTCTCTTGTTTCCAGCGTCGCGCTTTAGGGGGTGGAAGTCCTTTGGCGGAGGTGGTTGGGGGCCGCTACCTGCACCTCGAAGTGTGCTATTGAGGGAGGTATTGTTCTTCTTCCCCCTCTCTCCCTTGGCCCTCCGGTCGGCTCGTTCCTGCCACCCACCTGTGCGCGCTGGTGGCATGGCTGCCTCGGTTTATGGGTTATACTAGGAGGAGGGGGGTGCGTGTCAGTGTTCATGTGGTCTTGGGACACAACCGACTCAGTTTCTCTGCCGCTTTGTTACCTGCTGCTGGAGGGAGCAGCTGAGCCGTCAAGCGAGATTGTTGTGGGTCGAGGGCCGGTCACGCCACTTATGTCCGAACACGCCAGGCGTGTTATATTCCCACCTTGCTGGTAATGGTGTTGCGCCGGGGGCTCGGATGGAGGAGTGTTATTCTCGTGCTGTGTGCTCTGCCACCGCAACTGGAGGACAATGCGATATCGGTGCTCTTGCCTACGCTGGTGAGCGGGCTGTTGTTGGCTGCGTAGGGCCCTTGGGTCGAGGGGGACGAGCTTGCGTCTTGAGTGTGTTGGCTGGATCAACAGTGGACTTGGGTTGATCGGGGCTACTGGTTATACTGGCTGGGTGGGTGGCCAGAGAAGGGATGGGGAGGGTTCCTGTGGATGGCGGTGTATGACCACGGATGTTCAGTCACCTCGGTCTCCACCTGCCTGGGAGGAGGCAAGAGTGCGTTTCATTTATATCTTTTCCTTCTAATTGGAGTGGCAGAGTCAGGATGAGGGAGGAGAGAATGGAGACCTGACATTATCCAGACGTGGCCACGGGGCAGGAGGGACGGGGGAATGTCAAAGGTCAGAGAGTGTGGACGGGCACCCTACGCCAAGTTCGGAGGAGATGTCTGACTGAGGCGACGGGCAGGCAGCACAATGAGATGAGACGGATAAGTGGTCAGCAGAGAGACCAGACCAGTAGTCTTACCGAATTGTGAGAGTATATGGAGTTGAGAGTCATATAGGATGATGGCAGGAGGTGGAGACATAGTGGATTGAGATTTGAGAGTGTGCATTCAGTGTCCAAAGGGGATAAGGTGAGAGGATAGGATGAGGACTGGGTGTGAGTATGGGTGGGAGGAGATGCTGTGAGGGGACGGAGTAGAGAGGGTGGGAGATGAGTAGCGGGGTGACCAGTGGGAGAGGGAATCGCGGCGAGGGATATACGGAGCAGGAGGACACGGGAATTGTGGAAGAGGGATCAGCAATGTATTGAAGAGAATGGAGAAGTGAAGGGAGGGAAGCGAAGAGGAAGACTGAATGGATGAGAATAGAGAGCGGAACGGAATTGAGAAGGATTGAGCTATCAGAGGCGAAGGACGATAGATGGAAGAGTATACGATGAGGTACAGTAAGGAATGAAAAAGAGATAAGCAGAGTAATAAGGGCGAGAGATGTAAGATCTGGTGAGAGTAAGAGAATGGAGATGATAGAGGGAAGAAGGAGAGATTAATGGAGAGAGGAAGAAAGAATTGAAGAGATGAAGAGTAGGTCGAGAATGGAAGAAGATAACTGGGGAGGGTGAGAGGAAATGGAATGGAGATGAAGAGAGAGGAAGAGAGGAGAAGAGAGAAGAATAGGAGAGGGAGGAGAGAATGGAGAAATAGGAGAGAGATGGAGAGAAGGGATGAGAGAGAGGAGAGAGGAATAGGAAGAAATATGGCTGAGAGAGGGGAGAGAATGGAGAGATAAGGAGGAGAGGAAGGAAGAGAATGTGAGAATGATAGAGGAAGAGAGGAGAGACGGGAGAGATAGAGAGGCAGAAGAGGATACGAGAGAGATAGAGGGAAGTAGGAGAATAGGAGGAGAGGAAGAAGAGAGATGAGGGAGAGAATACGAGACATGGAGGAAGAGAGAAATGGGAGATGAAGGGAGAGAGAAAATGGAGAGATTAAGGGAGGAGGAGAGATGAGAGAGATAATGGAGGGAGAGGAGAGAAAGGAGGAGAGTAGAGGGAGGGAAGAGGAAATCGGAGAGAGAAAATGGAGAGAGTAGGAGAGTGGAAGGAGAGAGAGAGGAGGAGTGATTAGGGAGGGGAATGAGTAGAAGAGGGGAGAATGGAGAGATAAGAGGAGAGAGGAGAATGGGAGGAGCGATATGGAGAGATAGAGAGAGAGATGGGAGATAGGGAGAGAGAGATGGAGATGATAGGAAGAGGAGAGAATGAGGAAGAAGAGTAGAGGGGAGGAGGAGCAAATGGAGAGATGGAGGAGGAAGGAAGAGAGATAGAAGAGGAGAAATGGATGGATGCCGGGAGGAGAAGGAGTAGCGATAGGAGAGAAGGAAGATGGAATTGGAGAGATATGAGAAGGAAGAATGAGAGTGAGGAGGATAGATGGGGAGAGAGAGGAAGAATGGAGATAGATGGAGGGAGAAGAAGGACGAGATAGAAGAGGAGGATTATGGAGTTTAGAGAGCAAACAACCCTTCAAGATGAGCAAATGTGC
>NW_019943114.1:172179-180540 GCF_002910315.2 Salvelinus sp. IW2-2015
CAGATACTGGAGAGATAGAGGGAAGATGAAGGAAGAGAGAATGGAGAGATAAGAGGGAGGAGAGAATGGAGAGATAGAGGAGAGGAGAGAATGGAGAGATAGAGAGAGGAGAGAATGGGAGAGATGAGAGAGAGGAGAAGGTGGAGAGATAGAGGGAGGAGAGAATGGAGAGATATGGAGAGGAGAGAAATGGAGAGATAGAGGGAGAGAGAGAGAATGGAGAGATGGAGAGAAAGGAGAGGAGAAGAATGGAGAGATAGAGGAGGAGAGAATGGAGAGATGGGGAGGAGAGAATGGAGAGATAGAGAGAGGAGAGAATGGAGAGATAGAGGAGGAGAGAATGGAGAGATAGGAGAGGAGAGAATGATGGAGATAGAGAAGGAGGAGAGAATGGAGAGATACGAGGAAGGAGAAGAAATAGAGAGAGGAGATGATGATCGGGAGGAGAGAATGGAGAGATATGCGAGAGAGGACAAGAGAGGAGAATATGGAGAGATAGAGGGAGGAGAGAATGGAGAGATATAGAGAGAGGAGAGAGATGGAGAGATATGAGGGAGGAAGAGATGGAGAGATAGAGATGGACATTAACATTCCTGTTCTCATCTACTAAACACAGATCCAGACTAAATCCACTTCTCTCTCTAAACATTCAAACTGGACTACATATTATGAAAGCTCTCTTTTTCTGCTGTTGTGACATAATGCTGAAACTGAGTAGTGCAGGGTTGAGTCCAGTACGCACATAAACAGGTGTGTGTGTGTGTGTGGTCTTACCCGACGTTGGGTCTCCGTAAGATCCCTATGATCCTCTGGATGCGGTCCATGGCTGCACTCTGCTGGAAACTACTCAGACCTGTCAATCAAATACATAATCCTCCAGTCAGCATTCACACTGTAACACTGTCTGACACGCTACAGTCAGCACACACACACAGACACCAGACATACACACACACACCAGACATACACACACCAATACGCCTACAGATGAAAACTACAGACACAGTAGCTGCAGACTAGATCAATACAGACTAGATCAATACAGACTAGATCAATACAGACTAGATCAATACAGACTAGATCAATACAGACTAGATCAATACAGGCTAGATCAATACAGACTAGATCAATACAGACTAGATCAATACAGACTAGATCAATACAGACTAGATCAATACAGGCTGCAGCATCACACACCAGTATAGGAGAATGGTGCTTACCACGGTCAAATCGTCCCCCCTTCAGTCCATTCAGCAGCTCCAGTAAGGGCCTTACAAACCCCTGCAGCTCAGCACACTGAGAGAGAGGGAGAGAGACAGGGGAGGGATGATTATTAATGGGGTACAGTACTGTGGTCAAGCTGTCTCTGAAGTTGGTTCAGTCTCAAACATCTGTAGGAAGATGAGTTATATATCCCTGTCTTCCATCCCAATCCCTTCATCTCTCTCTGACATTCACCTTCTGGGCAAAGAGCAGGTCTCCCTCTGTCTTCTCTCTRTCCGTCTCGCTTGTTCTCTGTCTCTCAGCTGTGARCCTGGGGTGACCTACAGTAACCTCTGAACCCCGTGACTCCTCCTCCTCGCGGTCAGTGAAGCCGTCACACGCCCACTGGGACTCGGGACTCTCTGCCCCGGAACTCCCGTTGCCCCTGACCATGCCCCCAGTGCCGAGGATGATGGCGGGGGAGCGTTCAGACAGGAAGACGTCAGTGTCATCCTCCGCCTGCTCAGAGTGGTTGAACAGGTAGCTGTCACTGGAGCTCAGCGAATCAACAGAGGGCTGGGAGGAAGTGCTGCCCTGTGATTGCATTCACTGTGTGATTGGAGAGAGAGGGGGAAGGGGGGAGAGGCGAGAGAGCAAGGGGGAGTGGGAAACAGAGAAAGATTTAGAATAACTGCCAAGTAACAAATGTGTCCTCATGACAACAGCCAAATTACATTGTATATTCAACTGAGAGAAAGAAAAATCCAACCCATATTTATGTTTATTATTTTCCCTTTGTACTTTAACTATTTGCACATAATAGACATTTCAAATGTCTTTATTATTTGGAACTTTGTGAGTGTAATGTTTACTGGTCTTTTTTTTCATTGTTTATTTCACTTTTTATGATCTATTCACTTGTTTTGGCAATGTAACATATGTTTCCGAAGTCATAAAGCCCTTACATTGGAAATTGAATTGAAAGAGCGACATTGCTGTGGAAATTGCTATAGGGAGACATTTTTTTTATCCTACAACCCACAAAATAATAACACCAATTCAAAATGGTGGTCTACCAGTGGCCTAGTTAAACATATATAGAGCGTGACTGGGGTATGCAGTAGGCACACAATGGAGTGCATGTCTGGCTCCCATTGAGGCGAGGAGATGGGGAAAGAGAGAGGTGAACGCGAGGGGGAAGGGTGCGAGTAGAATATGCGATAGTAGAATCCAATAAGGAAGGCTGGTCTTTCTCTCTCGACTCTCTCCTCCTCGGCTCCGGTTTTCTCTCTCTCGCTCCTCCCCTTTACTCGCTCTTTCTCTCCATCCCCCCTCACTCTGATTCACTCACTATACCACCCCCCTTCTCAGTTTTTCTGTCTGCTCCCCATCTCTTCCTCTTCTTTTTCCTACCCTCAACCCCCTCCTCTGTAGACAGTACTCCTTCCCCTCCCTCTCTCCCCCTCTCTAATCTGGGAGTCCCTGTTGGTTTGTGACCTCAGACTACATTAAGAGGGGTAACAAGAGCACACTAGTATCTCCACACACACAAGGTCTAACGCCCACCACCCAAAAATACACACTTTCGTATATACACCCTCCACGCACACAAATGTACACACACACAACATACCGTTAAACACACCCCACCACACACACAAAGTCTCCACGCACATTCTGCTAGAGCAAATCCTCTGTGATAATAGTCCCTCTGCAATGTACACACACAAACAAACACACACACACACACACACACACACACACAACACACACACACACACACACCACACACACAGACTTATTAATTCACTTCACTGTTTAATAGTCTGTCACAGAAGTTGTGATTTTTATAACTACACACAAAAGTTGTGTATTTTATTCCTCTTGATTTTTTATTATATATTTTAACTCTGTATTGTTGGAAAGACTCGTAAGCAAGCATTTCACGGTAAAGTCTACACACGTCATATTCGGCACATGTGACAAATACAATTTGTTTTGATTTTCCACACACACACACAAACACACACCACACACACACACACACACAACACACACACACACACACACCACACACACACACACACACACACACACACACACACACACAGAGAGAGACTTATTAATTCACTTCACTGTTTAATAGTCTGTCACAGAAGTTGTGATCTTTACAAGAAAAGGACCACAGTACACTTGGCAACATAATTGTAACAATCCTAACAATCGATTTAAACAGATTGATTATAACTATGGCGGCTCTTTCCTGGCACTTGTGGTCCCAATACTCCTATCATTTAGATAGACTTTGTGGGAATGTAAAGATGAATGACTGAATGCATGCCAATATTATGTAATACAAAGACATAACATGGACCAATGGATCAACCCACTGCATCATATGAGCCAAAACGCATACACTCCTCAGCTTTCTTTTCGGTGTGTGTGTGTGTTTGTGTGTGTTGGCCCGGTCCCGTGTAGTAGGTATGTAGGCTGCAGGGGAATTTGACTGTGTCTCAGGTGGTGAGTGTGTGTGTTTGAGGAACGTGATCATGACAAACACAAACATTACAACTGACACAAATGACACTAAGCACAATAATTATACTTATAACGAACACTGACAAATGTAATATATTATGTTAAAGTCTGACGTTGACTACATGTGGGGCTCGTCTAGCAATTGTTCCATGGTTTTAGAATTAACGCTAGCCTACAGCTCTATAACACTGTAATGCATAAACCATCAACGATGTAACAAATCAGGAGTAGCCTAGCCTACACTAAACACAACGAACGTAATTAGGGAAACGTTGTTTCATGTCTCTGGTATAGCTTATCACAGTCAATTCCGTAAACCGCGCAGGAATGTAGCAATGTAACATTTTAAAGAYAACGCTCACCTGAAATATTGCAACAAAATAACAGCAGTAGAACCGGCCACGGTTGCCAGAAACGGCCTTGATAACGTCTATCTATCTCTGTAGCCCACTTGTCGATATTTGTCTCACACTCGTTGGAACATCAGGTCGGCAGTCTCCTTCCTCTCACGATCGCCGGACCTTCATTGGTTTGCCTCTTTGCTAGTTCTTTCTATCTCCACGGTTTACGAGCTTCAACATGTGCACGGATACACGTGCCCACATTTGTTCGTGCCCTATTGGTTGTTCGTCTGAAGTWACAAACTCCATTGGTGGATCCATGCAGCCAGTGAATTCTTTACTGRCTGCTGATTGGTGGGTCAGCGGGGCACTCAAAGCCCCGCCCATACATGTGGGGCTCGTGGTTAGGGCTGAGTGGGTTGTCTGCTCGTGCCTCAGTCTACTACGGCTGAGCGGTGTAAACACACGCACACGAGCACGCCTTTTTAGGCCTATAGAGTTATTATAATGAATGCCTAGAACAAAAATGAGATATACTGTATAAAATATTTAGGATAGAGGCGTAGGCCAATATGATGACTAATTTGTACCTGATGGTCTAGTCCTAAGTGCTATATTAGGCAGGACTAGGCCTATAACTCTGAATAAACTGGTGGGCTAAGGGTTCTCTCATGGACATGAGAAGTGCGCACGTGAATACGCGGCACCATTCAAGGTCACCCCTCACACCMGGTCTGGAACAGAGTTCTGTTCTCTTCGTTCTGATCTAGAGAAACCACAAGTCATTATCAATGTGTGAAATAGGCTACCTCAGGAACAGAGAGGAGAAAGAAGATCATATTGATACAGTTATTATGGGCTGCGGCAGCCTGTAGAATCCATGCCAGTATGGTTTTTTGTGAATGTGGCTGTTTGTGTTGTTTTGTACTGTATAATGTCAATGTTAGGCAATAATGGTTTTCAATAAGTCAGAAATGTGTAGATGTGTTTTCAATAAAGAGATGTGTGGACAGGTAACACAAAGTTCCCAACAATGCGAATATTCTCTTCACTCACTGWATGTTTTATGGTCAAATAGTAAAGACTTTTGGATTTGATATGGTCTTCTAGGCATGGACAGCCAATAGAGTCACAGAGGCATATAGCATACGGTGCTTAGGGACCTAAAGCTTTCCATCCCCTCATACATACAGCTAAACATTAACCCAATGACCCTCCTCTTCACCATGCAACACACATACGCTCACACGCAAACACACACACACACACACACTTGTGTATTTGTGTATTTTATTCCTCTTGATTTTTTATTATATATTTTTTTTTTACTCTGCAATGTTGGGAAAGACTCGTAAGCAAGCATTTCACTCATATTCGGCCTATATATAGAGACACCAATAACCCACCATCCATAAAGGACCTCACGTTAGCCAGTAGTATTAGAAACAACCAATAACCCACCATCATAGAAGGACCTCAGCGTTAAGCCGTATATATTACACACCACAATAACCCACCATCCATAAAGAGATCCACGTTAGCCTTATATATACACACCCAATAACCCACCATCATAAAGGACCTCACGTTAGCCTATATATAACCACCCAAAACCCACCATCATAAAGAGGACCTCACGTTAGCCGTATATATACACACCAATAACCCACCATCATAAAGGACCTCACGTTAGCCTATAGATACCACACCAAATAACCCACATCATAAAGGATCTCACGTTAGCCTATATATACACACCAAATAACCCACCATCAATAAAGGACCTCACGTTAGCCATATATAGAACCACCCAATAACCCACCATCATAAAAGCGACCTCACGGTTAGCCTATATATAAACACCCAATAACCCACCATCATAAAAGGACCTCACGTTAGCCTATATTTATAACCACCCAATAACCCACCATCATAAAGGACCTCACTTAGCTATATATAAACACCCATAACCCACCATATAAAGACCTCACGTACCATTATAAACCACCCAATAACTCACCATCATAAAGGACCTCACGTTAGCCTATATATAACCACCCAAGTAACCCACCATCATAAAGGACCTCACGTTAGCGCCTATTATATAACCACCCAATAACCCACCATCATAAAGGACCTCACGTTAGCCTATATATAAACACCCAATAACCCACCATCAAAAGGACCTCACGTTAGCCATATATACACACCCAATAACCCACCATCATAAAGGACCTCACGTTAGCCTATATATAACCACCCAATAACCCACCATCATAAAGCGACCTCACGTTAGCCTATATATAAACACCCAATAACCCACCATCATTAAAGGACCTCACGTTAGCCTATATATACACACCCAATAACCCACCATCATAAAAGGACCTCACGTTAGCCTATATATACCACCCAATAACCCACCATCATAAAGGACCTCCCACGTTAGCCGTTATATTATAACCACCCAATAACCCACCATCATAAAGGACCTCACGTTAGCCTATATATACACACCCAATAACCCACCATCATAAAGGATCTCACGTTAGCCTATATATACACACCCAATAACCCACCATCATAAAGGATCTCACGTTAGCCTATATAAACACCCAATAACTCACCATCATAAAGGACCTCACGTTAGCCTATATATAAACACCCAATAACCCACCATCATAAAGAGACCTCACGTTAGCCTAATATATAAACACCCAATAACCCACCATCATAAAGACCTCACGTTAGCCTATATATAAACACCCAATAACCCACCATCATAAAGGACCTCACGTTAGCCGTATATATAAACACCCAATAACCCACCATTCATAAAGGACCTCACGTTAGCCTATATATAAACACCAATAACCCCATCATAAGGACTCACGTTAGCCTATATATAACCCACCCAAATAACCCACCATTCATAAAGGACCTCACGTTAGCCTATATATAACCACCCAATAACCCACCATCATAAATGGACCTCACGTTAGCCTATATATACACAACCCAATAAAACCCACCATCATAAAGGATCTCACGTTAGCCTATATATAAACACCCAATAACTCACCATCATAAAGGACCTCACGTTAGCCTATATATACACACCCAATAACCCACCATCATAAAGGGATCTCACGTTTAGCCTATATATAACCACCCAATAACCCACCACATAAAGGATCTCACGTTAGCCGATATATAACCACCCAATAACCCACCATCATTAAAGACCTCACGTTAGCCCTATATATAACCACCCAATAACCCACCATCATAAAGGACTCACGTTACCTATATATAACCACCCAATAACCCACCATCATAAAGGATCTCACGTTAGCCTATATAATAACCACCCAATAACCCACCCATCATAAAGGACCTCACGTTAGCCTATATATACACACCCAATAACCCACCCATCATTAAATCCCAAGAGTGTGCAAAGCTGTCATCAGGCTACTTGAAGGTTGGCTACTTTGAAGAATCTCAAATATAAAAAATATGTTATTTGTTTAACACTTTTTTGGTTACTACATGATTCCATATGTGTTATTTCATAGTTTTGATGTCTTCACTATTATTTTACAATTGAGAAAATAGTACAAATAAAGAAAAACCCTTGAATGAGTAGGTGTGTCCAAACTTTTGCCTGGTACTGTAATGCCCAGAAAAACACCAGCAAATCTGAAAGTGATCCCTGTTTCACATCAAACCAATTAAGATATATATTAAATAAAAAGTAGCTCATATATTCTGTACTATTTAAATACTTAATGTTAAAAACAACTTTTTAGAGTGATATGATGGATAGATGATATCACAGATGATAACGATGGGCCAGTTTTCCACAACAGGGACAGTGAATGGGAAATGGCCAGGTTATGTATGTCGCATGTTGAAGAGGAGTGTTGCGAGTTCATTGTGAGCTGGATGTATGGGGAAAGGAAGTAGACCTAAGCAATACATATAACGTATGCTGATACAAACTGTATACACACCCAGAAAAAACAGCAAATCTGAAATTAGTTCCTGTTTCACATCAAAGCAATTAACACCTTTATATAAATCAAGAGTACGCCTATACACTTATGTAGCCGTGCGCGTGTGTTCGTGTCGCGTGTGTGGTGTGTGTGTGTGTGTGTGTGTGTGTGTGTGTGTTGTGTGTGTGTGTGGTGTGTGTGTGTGTGTGTGTATTGTGTGTCTCTGTGTGCTGGTCCAAAGCCAATCTAATCCACAACAAGTTGCTTTTTCACATGTGCGA
>NW_019943115.1:0-9013 GCF_002910315.2 Salvelinus sp. IW2-2015
TGTATTCTTTCTTCCCCTCCAATCAGGGACCGACGTAGACCTGGACACCAGGCGGGTCAATGAATGATCAGGTAGAACAGAAACCCAGCAGGCTCCGGACCTCGTAGGGTAAGATCCAGTGGAGGCTGCTGAGGGGAGGACGGCCATAATAATGGCTGGAATGGAGTGAATGGAATGGCATCGAACATGGAAACGTGTGTTTGAGTGTTTGATGCCATCCACCCATTGCGCTCCAGTCTTTACCATGAGCCCGTCCTCCCCCAATGAAGGTGCCACCAACCTCCTGTGGTAAGATGTGAATACCCTGGTTCTACTGGATGAGATGCTGTGCAGACACACCATTGATTGAACTTTCCTCTTCCAACAGTGTCGTTACAATCCCACTAGGAACGTACACATCAAACCACTGTTTCTCTGTGAGAAGGAGAAAGGGTTGTCCATTACGATCCAGACACATGGTGATAAGATGGAGACAAGTTGGCAACCGACTTCCCTTTAGACAGAGAGGAGCCTGTTTGCTGCTCAGTCACGACGACAAACAAACCACAAAACAAATAGTTAAAAAGGAGGAGTGTCACCATCAGTCCATCACCAACAGGAAAGAAAGGAACACAACAAATGTGTTACCAACAGGATATTATGCAAGAACCCTCCATAGCAACCATCAACTGACACAAACACAACACAACTCAGGGTGCTCCTGCTATCCAATTAGAACTGCCGGTCCCATGTTTTGTCTCTGCAGGGTTCAGGAGCAATTACAGTGATTGGACATGGACACTGAACAGGACATGGAGGGATAGAGACAGATGGATTGTCACAATCGGTGTCCCCATTTTACATCAGAAGAGATGACACGCACTCATCTGCGCGGACACACACAGAGACGACTCGGTGACACACACAGGGCTGCCATGCCCTCAGGGGTATAGAGCAGAAGCACCATGTGTCACCAATGAAACGCATCACTGGCTTGGTTCAAAACAAGCACACCACAAAACAACAACAAAGTCCAAAGATATCCATCTAGAACTACAGTACCAGATACCGCTACACCTAGACCTCTATAGGGACTTCAAGAGATTCTACAGTACCAGATACCGCTCACCTAGACCTCTATAGGACTTCAATGGAGATTCTACAGTACTCGGTGGGTTCACTTCTCTGCCCTGGATATAGGCCCTAGGGGCCTGCAGACTCCATATTAGGCCAAATATAGCTAGCTTTAAATACAGTAACACTGACCTACATGCATTAAACTGCCATAGAACACAATGGTGATGTATATAAACTTTCTAAGGACAATGGAAGTGAATCTAGGTGTGTTTAGAATATAGCAGTGAACAGTTGGGCTGCCTCATGTTAGCAGGAAAGAGAGAGAACCTGAACCGTGGGGGTCTGGGTCTACTATTAGACACAATGAGGTACAACCACACGTGTGCGGGGACACGCATGCGCATGCACACGGAAACACGCACGAAGACGCACACTCACGCATGTCACACACACACACAAACGCATGTCATAGGACACACGCACACACAGACACATTCTATTAGAATCCAGGCTGTAGAAGCAATAGACGATCCTTGGATTAACACTGATGGGCCCATGTTGTTCAGGGATCTCATGTCACCATACAGGACCGTGAGTACAGTATGCTACATACGTAGTTAACACCACACTGTTACCCTCCCCTCTATACAGCCATCTGACCTATGATCACGRTGCTTTAAATATGACCTATCACTAGGGCCGACAGTCTTCTTCCTTCTGAACCCACACAATGGACCTGACCAGAACAGAGACTGACTTATTAAATCATCACATGATGTCTAGCTATAACAACAGTACAGTTGGTAAGCGTATCCTCCATTCGTATTAGGGCCGGGACGGTATCGCGATACTCGTTAGTATCGTAGCAAGGAAACGAAATGGATTGAACTTATTTCGGGAAAAACAGTCCTACTGTTGAAAACAAACATCGCCATGTTGTCATCCTGAGTCACATGTACTTATTTTTGAAGGAACAAGTGTTTCGTCTGCTGCGTGTTTTCCTTTTGCCATGGAATCGCCCCGGGCCTAATTTGGACGCTAGAAGAAAAGTGACAGCAGAACACACACACACACACACACAATGCAGTATTTTGCGGTGAATCCTGCCAGTAGTGATTTGTCACTGGGTGTGTGATGTGACCAGAGGATGTTGCTGATGGTTTACCCCACAAACAGGAACTATAGTCTGGGTGTGTCTGGTAGAACAGCAGCTGATGTGGTAAATATAGARGTTTGGTAACAGAGATGATAATGCATGTTTCCTGTGCCTGTGGAGGGACACACACAAACTCACGTATGAACACACACAAACGCTTGCACGTACATATGTACACTAGGGCTGGGGCTTGCCAGGGACCTCATGATATCATCATGATACTTAAGTGCCGAAACGAAATATATTGTGATTCTATGTATTGCGATTCGATACTGTGATTTTATTGCGCTGTGATGCTCACTATATGTTTGCAACTTGAGAAAACGAGTTTTGATCAGTCATGGAAATAAAAGTGCTGAAAACAAATGGTCTCCCTYTTTAAACAGGAGATGGAGAACKAGCTATGAAGGAACAATACTGGAGTTGTGCTGCAGGACAGGTACAGCCAACAAGCTGAAAAATAATATTGTGATTTTGTCGACACGATATACCTTCAGAAATAATATCCTGATATGTAACTGCATCGATTTTTTCCACCCATCACTAATGCCCCCCCCAGAAGGAAGCCATCCACCCCCACAGGACAGCTATGATTGAAGCGATAGCAATAAGCTACTAGATTATGTTTGACAATGTGATATGTCAGCAACGAGCCAAGGAAAACACAAGGCCTAATGATAATAGAAAGTGGATCTCTGACTGTTTCCATCAGCAGAAGAAGTCGACTCTCTCTGACCCCAAACCACACTCCCTCTCTACTATCCTAAAGCCAGCCAGATACCAATTACCTAACCCCAAGACAACCTAACCAAACCCCAACCACAAAGAAAACTTCCACAAATCCCACTGATTTACATACCTACTACTACATGTTCTGACTCCAGTTATCTAATACACTGAACAGCAATATAAAARGCAACATGTAACAATTTCAAATGAAATCAAATTGTATTTGTCACGTGCCGAATAAAACAGGTGTAGGTAGACCTTACAGTAAAATGCTTACTTATAAGCCCTTAACCAACAATGCAGTTAAGAAAGATATGTGTTAAGTAAAAAATAAAACAAATATTTAAAGTAAAGGCAGCAGAAAATAACAATAGTGAGGCTATATTCAGGGGGGTACCGGTAGAGAGGTCAATGTGCGGGGGCACCGTTTAGTTGAGGTAATATGTACATGTAGGTAGAGTTAAAGTGACTATGCATAGACAATAACAAAGAATAGCAGCAGCGTAAAAGGGGGTAGAAGAGTCTTATGGCTTGGGGGGAGAAGCTGTTGAGAAGCCTTTTGGACCTAGACTTGGCGCTCCGGTACGGCTTGCCATGCGGTAGCAGAGTGAACAGTCTATGACTAGGGTGGCTGGGGTCTTTGACAATTGTAAGGAAGCTTGGCCCCGGTGATGTACTGGGCCGTACGCACTATCCTCTGTAGTGCCTTGCGGTTGGAGGCCAAGCGGTTGCCATACCAGGCAGTGATGCAACCAGTCAGGATGCTTTAGTTTTTTGCTTGTAAGCAGGAATCAGGAGGATAGAATTATTGTCAGATTTGCCAAATGGAGGGCGAGGGAGAGCTTTGTAAGGTGGTCTACAGTTTTTCCCCTCTGGTTTATTTAACATGCTGGTAGAAATGAGGTAAAACAGATTTTAATTTCCCTGCATTAAAGTCCCCGGCCACTAGGAGCGCCGCCTCTGGATGAGCGTTTTCCTTTTTGCTCATGGCTGCATCAGTTTGTGGTCGTAAATAGACAGCTATTAGAATATAGATGAAAACTCTCTTGGTAAATAGTGTGGTCTACAGCTTATCATGAGATGCTCAGCTGAGGTAGAGTAAAACCTTGAGACTTCCTTAGATATCATGCACCAGCTGTTGTTTACAAATATACATAGACAGCTGCTTTTCGCAATGCTTCAAGCACAACGCTGTTTATGACTTCAAGCCTATCAACTCCCGAATTAGACTGGCAATAAATACTATAGTGCCTATAAGAACATCCATAGTCAAAGGTCTATGAAATACAAATGGTATAGAGAGAAATAGTCCTATAATAACTCCAACCTAAAACTTCTTACTGGGAATATTGAAGACTCATGTTAAAAGGAACACCAGCTTTCATATGTTCTCATGTTCTAGGAAACTTAAACTTAGTAGTTTTTACATGACACATATTGCACTTTTATTTCTTGTCCAACACTGTGTTTTTGCATATATTTAAACCAAATTGAACATGTTTCATGATTTATTTTAGACTAAATAGATTTTATTTATGTATTATATTAAGTTAAAATAAGTGTTCATTGTTCATTCAGTATTGTTGTAATTGTCATTATTACAAATATCGGCGATTAATCGGTATCAGCTTTTTTGGTCCTCCAATAATCGGTATCGGCATTGAAAAATCATAATCGTCGACCTCTAGTTAGGAGACTAAAACGGCAGCTCTTCTCTGCGAGTTACAGTTCATATAAGAAATCAGTCCATTTAGAGGAATTCATTAACCCATAATCTATGGATCTGTTAGTCACAGATACCTTTAAAAAAAAAGTAGGGGCGTGGGATCAGAAAACCCAGTCAGTATCTGGTGTGACCACCATTTGCCTCATGCAGTGCGACACATCTCCTTCACATAGAGTTGATCAGGCTGTTGATTGTGGCCTGTGGAATGTTGTCCCACTCCTCTTCAATGGCTGTGCGAAGTTTCTGGATATTGGCAGGAACTGGAACACACCGTCGTACACGTTGTCCTACACGTCAGAGGGATGTGGGTCCATGAAGCCGGGGCCTATCTGAATACCGCTCCACAGGCTGGAGGATGGGCTTGCGTCACAAATGCACCATATTCCCCATGTAGTGCCATAAGGCTCTGTGCACTACGTTGATCAGGCCCATAAGCTGTGACTACGTTGATAGGCCTAAGCTCTGTGCTTGATCAGGCCATAAGGTCGTGCTACGTTGATCAGGCCATAAGGCTCTGTGCCTACGTTTGATCAGGTCCATAAGGTCTGTGCCACTTGATCAGGCCTAAGGCTCTGTGCACTACGTTTGATCAGGCCATAGGCCGTGCACTCTTTGATGCCATAAGGCTCTTGCCACGTGATAGGCATAAGCTCTGTGCACTACGTTTGATCAGCATAGGCGTGCCTACGTGATCAGGGCCATAAGGCTGTGCACTACTTGATGGGTCTAAGGCCGTGCACTACTTTGATCAGGCTACTGACTCGTTGATCAGGGCCATAAGGCTCTGTGCACTACGTTTGATCAGGCCCATAAGCTCTGTGCACTACGTTTGATCAGGGCCCATAAAGGCTCTGTGCACTACGTTTGATCAGGTCCATAGAGCACCATGTAGGCTAGCGAATGGACTAGTGTATTTAATACAAGGGAATGTGGACAGCAAGGAGCACATCCATTGAGTTCAGTAGGCAGCACCATGGAGCTGGGCTCTGACCTTGGGAGTGCTACTGGATATGCACACTGTGTGTGTGTGTGTGTGTGTGTCGTGTCTGATTGTGTGTGGGGTGTGTGGTGTTGACACACAAACAGCTACTAAACTCAGCAAAAAAAGAAACGTCATCTCACTGTCAACTGCGTTTATTCTCAGCAAACTTAACATGTGTAAATATTTGTATGAACATAAGATTCAACAACTGAGACATAAACTGAACAAGTTCCACAGACATGTGACTAACAGAAATGGAATAATGTGTCCCTGAACAAAGGGTGGGGTCAAATCAAAAGTAACAGTCAATGCAGCTGGTGGCCACACCAGATACTAAGTACTGCAGTGCATCTCCTCATGGACTGCACCAGATTTGCCAGTTCTTGCTGTGAGATGTTACCCCACTCTTCCACCAAGGCACCTGCAATTCCCCGACATTTCTGGGGGGGGATGGCCCTAGCCCTCACCCTCCGATCCAACAGGTCCCAGACGTGCTCAATGGGATTGAGATCCAGGCTCTTCGCTTGCCATGGCAGAACACTGACATTCCTGTCCTGCAGGAAATCACTCACAGAACGGAGCAGTATGGCTGGTGGCAACTGCAGGAAGGGCACCACATGAGGGAGGAGGATGTCTTCTCTGAAACGACAGCGTTGAGATGCCTGCAATGACAACAAGCTCAGTCCGATGATGCTGTGACACACCACCCCAGACGGACCCTCCACCTCCAAATCAATCCCGCTTCAGAGTACAGGCCTGTGACCTTAATTGCCTACCATCTGTAAGCTGTTAGTGTCTTAACAACCGTTCCACAGGTGCATGTTCATTAATTGTTTATTGAACAAGCATGGGAAACAGTGTTTAAACTCTTTGTAATGAAGATCTGTGAAGTTATTTGGATTTTTACGAATTATCTTTGAAAGATAGGGTCCTGAAAAGGGGACATTTCTTTTTTTTGTTGAGTTTATATGCCAAGCCACACACACACACACACACACACACACTCTCTCGCAGGTCACATACAGTTAAAGACACACATAAATAGAGTTGGCACAGTGCAGATTCCCTCCATAGTGAAAGGATCAACTCTTATAAACGGCCTCTGCTGGGGACAGATCACATCTCCTAGCTCCCCACGTCAAAACACATATCCTCCTCCTTTAATACGCCTCTCTCTTTATACTGTATTACCACAGCTGTTCTCTTATGGCTGCGATCCAATGTTGTTCAGGCCTACTTACTGCATGTTCAACTAAGGCCTATTAGGGATGACATAGCTAAAACTACCTTAATAGGGATGACATAGCTAAACACTACACCTTAATAGGGATGACATAGCTAAACACTACACCTTAATAGGGATGACATACTAAACACTACACCTTAATAGGGATGACATAGCTAAACACTACACACTAATAGGGATGACATAGCTAAACACTACACCTAATAGGGATGACAAGCTAAACACTACACCTTAATAGGGATGACATAGCTAAACACTACACCTTAATAGGGATACATAGCTAAAACTACACCTTAATAGGGATGACATAGCTAAACACTACACCTTATATGGATGACATAGCTAACACTACACCTTAATAGGGATGAATAGCTAAACACTAACCTTAATAGGATACACAGCTACATACCACACCCAAACAGGGATGACACAGCTACATACCACACCCAACAGGGATACAACTACATACCCAACCAAACAGGGATGACACAGCTACATACCACACCTACAGTGGATGAACAACTACATACCACACCCTAACAGGGATGACACAACTACATACCACACCCTAACAGGGATGACACAACTACATACCACACCAAACAGGGATGACACAGCTACATACCACACCCTAACAGGGATGACAAGCTACATACCACACCCTAACAGGGATGACATAACTAAATTACTACAACCTAATAGGGATGACATAGCTACATACCACACCCTATAAGGATGACATTCCTACATACCAACCCTACAGGGATGACATAACTAAATACTACAACCTAATAGGGATGACATACTAAATACTACACCCTATTAAGAGACCTAAATCTACACCCTATTACAGATGACATAAGCTAAATATACAACCTAACAGGATGACATAGCAAAATACTAGACCATATTAGGGATGACATAGGTAAATAGCACACAGCTCTGTTCCCCATAACACAGACACACAACGACACACAGACACACCCCAAAACATCTTCATCCGTCTAATGATGATCTGCAGCAGCCTGTAGATGTGACACAGATGACAGTGATTGGGTTAATGAGTCTGTGACCTGAACATTAGTTAACATGCATATAAAGTATAGAGGCCCGAGGGTACAGACATGTAGGTAGATAGGGTACAGACAGGTAGGTAGATACAGGAGGTACAGACAGTTAGGGTAGATACAGGAGGTACGACATGTAGGGTGAGGATACAGGGGTACAGACTTAGGGGTAGATACAGGGAGGTACAGACAGTTAGGGGGTAGATACAGGAGGTACAGACAGTTTAGGGGTAGATACAGGAGGGTACAGACAGTGTAGGGGGTAGATACAGGAGGGTACAGACAGTGTAGGAGGGTAGATACAGGAGGGGTACAGACAGTGTAGGGGGTAGATACAGGAGGTACAGACAGTGTAGGCGGGTAGATACAGGAGGGTACAGACAGTGTAGGGGGTAGATACAGGAGGGTACAGACAGTGAGGGGTAGATACAGGAGGTACAGACAGTGTAGGGGTAGATACAGGAGGGTACAGACAGTGTAGTGGGTAGTACAGGAGGGTACAGACCGTGTAGGGGGTAGATACAGGAGGGTACAGACAGTGTAGGGTAGATACAGGAGGGTACAGAAGTGTAGGGGTAAGATACAGGAGGGACAGACAGTGTAGGGGTAGATACAGGAGGGTACAGACGTGTAGGGGGTAGATACAGGAGGGTACAGACGTGTAGGGGGTAGATACAGGAGGTACAGCCGTGTAGGGGGTAGATACAGTGAGGTACAGACAGTGTAGGGGGTAGATACAGGAGGGTACAGACAGTGTAGGGGGTAGTACAGGAGGGTACAGACAGTGTAGGGGTAGATACAGGAGGTACAGACAGTGTAGGGTAGATACAGGGAGTACAGACAGTGTATGGGGGTAGATACAGGAGGGTTACAGACAGTGTAGGGGTAGATACAGGAGGGTACAGACAGTGTAGGGTGTAGATACAGGAGGGTACAGACAGTTGTAGGGGGTAGATACTAGTGCACTACTTTTGACCAGGGCCAATAGGGAATTGTGGTGCCATTTGGGACGCAACTAAGTATTTGTAAGCTCGAAGAATCTCTCTCTTCC
>NW_019943115.1:16237-35695 GCF_002910315.2 Salvelinus sp. IW2-2015
CTGGCTGGACAAGTGGAAGCTAATTTATTCATTTGCTCATATATCACTGATCAGAAACATTTAGCATGTAATAATGAAGCATAAATCAAGAGTAATATTTATCTGACTCACGTAGTAGCCTTATATAGCCTTATAAAGAGCCGAGGCTGTTTTCCTGTCGTCCCAATCCCACTGAAACCCAAAAATCCTCACTCCTGTCTCGCATGAAAATACCTAACTGTATTCTGTAATCTATAGGTTGCATTATCAAAGCACCTCTTGCCTATGCATGCCAAAAAAAAAGCTACAACATTTCTCCTGCTTCTCTGTGCTGTCTCGTATTACTGCCCATATGAGAGCTTCGGTAGAGAATATGTGATCAACAAACGGTATGAGAGTAGATATGGATATTTATTGAAACAGAGTTTGTCCCCGTTAAGACACCATGATATTTACAGTATGTCCTCTCTTCATCTCCCCGTTATTCATCAGCTGATCTGCTATCTGTATAATTATCAACTCGATTTGGCCAAATTGGTGATATTCTGTCATTCGTTGGAGGTTATCTAGGAAGTTCAGCAACTTTGGTGATTTGTCTTTTGTTTTACTGCCGTGACAAAGTCTGCATGATTCAACAACGCTATAGCCTACTCGGGGCACGCCCTCTGCATCCTGAGCGTTGTCACGGCCATTAAAAGAAGAGGACCAAGGTGCAGCGTGGTGAGCGTACATTTTCTATTTTTGGGGAAAAAAGACACCGAACAAAACAACAAACACTACAAAAACAAACCTTGAAGCTATAGGCTATGTGCCCTAAACAAAAGTCAACTTCCCACAAAGACAGGTGGATTAAGGGCTACCTAAGTATGGTTCTCAATCAGAGACAACGATAGACAGCTGCCTCAGATTGAGAACCACACCCGGCCAAACACAAAGAAATAGAAAACATAGAAATAAAGAAACTAGAATGCTCACCCTAGTCACACCCTGGCCTAACCAAAATAGAGAATAAAAGCCTCTCTATGGCCAGGGCGTGACAAGCGTGCTCTTTATCGAGGCCTACTTATTCCCGATATTGAAACTTGGTTGATTTTCGGGAAAATATAAATTCCTACCGTATTCCTTATGTAGTGAACTACTTATGACCAGGGTCATTGAGATCCCATGGGGTTTTCTATTATAAATTCCCTGTGTCGATACCAGATCAGTTTGACAAGTTCGGTCAATAGTTTTCTAGTGAAACAATGACACAACATGATGACAGGCGGTGGAACTAATGTGTGTGTAGAGGAGACTAAAGATGATGATGTCATAAGGAAAACAGGTCTTTCCTAAGTTGATGATCTCATAGCCCTCCTCCTCTCTCTGATACATTCTCTCTGTCTTTTTGATGTTCCTCTTCTCCCACTTCTTATTTACCCAGTGCTCTCCTTCTGATACTTTTATTGGCTGCGGCAAGGTCCTTGTCGTCCTCTTCCTTCTCTTCAGGCTTCTCTAACTCACCCCTCTTGTACTTCTCCTCCCTTCTTTCCTTTTCTGCCATCTCCAGCCTCTTTTTTGCCTCTGTCATCTTCTCTCTTCCTCTGATTAAAGCTGTGTGGCCTTAAATGGCTCTCGTTTTCTGCTCCTCTCTCTCTTCCTGCTTTGCCTCTCCTCCTCTCTAAGTCTGTCAGTTTCTTTTTGTCTTGCAATTTTGATCTGTTGTTTTTTATCCTGGTCTTCTTGTTGTAGTACCCTCTTCGATCTGCCATTTTTTTTTTATCCTGCTCTTCTTGTTGTCGTACCCTCTTCGATCTGTAGTTTTTATCCTGCTCTTCTTGTTGTTGTACCCTCTCCAGCTGTCTGTCCATTGCTAACAGTCTTTCCTCCTTCTCCCTCCTGATTCGCTGTTCTTCTTCTATCCGTTCTCTTTCCCCCTTTAATATTTCTAGCCTCCTCTCTTTATGCCTATTGAGCTGTTCCTATGCCTCTGCTTGTAAATCTTCTATTTCAATTCCATCATTCTCCATGCTTACTGTCTTCTGTTTGACTTCATCGCCATCAGAAAGTGACAAAGAGAGAGATGGGGAGTGACAAAGAGAGACCTCGCCATCCCTCTCTAGCTGTACCTCCTCTCTTTCCTCCTCCTCTTCTTCCTCCATCAGTTTCTGCTTTTCTTTTCTCTCCATTTCTGTCGCTCAATTTCAACTTGTTCTCTGCTCCTCCTCTCTTCTTCTCACTTCCTCCCTCTCTCTCATAATCATATTCTCTCTCTGTTTCTCATTCTCACTCTCCCTTTCTCCATCTCTCCTCTTGAAGTTCTCATCTCTTCCTCTCCTTCTGTCACTGGTGTAGAGAGGAGTAGGCAGGAGGCAGTCGCAGGTTTAGAACTACTGAATATATTTAGGCACCATGGATCAAAGTGGGATGAAACCCAAACGCTATTGTGCTCAAAATATATCTTCATAAAGAAAAAGGCACAGCGTGAACACAAAGTGCAAAATATAAAGTACTCAGGAAATAGTTGGAGCGATTCTTTACAGGAAAACAAATAACATTTACAATGACCGACAAATGACAGAGGGAGTAGATATACAGTGATAGAGTGGGGATTGGAAGCAGGTGTGTGTAACGATGACGAGACAAGTCCTGGGTTGATGAGTGAAGGGCGTTTGCCAGCAGTAGGTTCGGCAGCAGCTAGAATGCTGGCGACGCCCAATGCCTGAGCTGGACAGGAGGGGGAGCCAAAGCGAAGGCTGGTGTGACTTCTTCTGTCTCTGTCTCTGTCTGTCTCTGTCTGTGTTTCGATCTCCCTCTCCTTCCTCCTTCTCCTTCCTTCCAACATTAATTGGTGCATGAGACTAATGCAGTGCGACTTGAGTTTTGCCATCAGCTGGACTACTCTGTCCCCTTTCCTCAGCGGAGGGAGAGAGAGCTGAGGGACGGTGAGTCTCACCTCTGCTCCCTCCCTCCCCTCAGACTGACCCTCAGATGCAGGCCATCAGTCCAGTAAAATAAAGGTAATAATTATGCTCACTCAGCTGTGCCTCACAAGTAATACAACAAATGATCTATTACCAGTGTGATCATACACCTACATGTGTTAAATATAATTTCAAACTGGTCTGAGAATAACAACATGTGCAGGGCAATTCAAGCATAGCCAATATGCAGTGATAATGTATATTTGTTATTATTATTATGTTATTATGTTATTATGTTATTATGTATATATGTTACTGTACTGAGTATAGATCAGTCCCCTGGGACCAGACTATATATGTTACTGTATTGAGCTGTGTTATAGATCAGTCCTCTGGGACCAGACATGTTACTGTACTGAGTATAGATCAGTCTCCTGGGACCAGACTATATATGTTACTGTGTTGAGTATAGATCAGTCCCCTGGGACCAGACATCAACACCATCATTCTAGACACCCTGGACCCACTTCAATTTGCATACCACCCCAACAGATCCACAGATGACGCAATCTCTATTGCACTCCACACTGCCCTTTCTCACTTGGACAAAAGGAACACCTACGTGAGAAGACTGTTCATTGACATGGGCTCAGAGTTGAACACCACAGTGCCCACAAACCTCATCACTAAGCTAAGGACCCCCGGACTAAACACCTCCCTCTGCAACTGGATCCTTAACTTCCTGACAGGCCGCCCCCAGGTGGAGGGAAGGCAACAACACATCCTTGCTGACCCTCAACACAGGGGCCCCTCAAGGGTGTGTGCTTAGTGGTTCCAGGACAACAACCTCTCTATCAATGTCAGCAAGACAAGAGCTAATCGTGGACTACAGGAAACGGAGGGCCGAGCATGCCCACATCCACATCAACGGGGCTGTAGTGGAGCGGGTCGAGAGCTTCAAGTTCCTCGGTGTCCACATCACTAAAGAATTGTCATGGTCCACACACACCAACACACTCGTGAAAGAGAACACGACAACACCTTTTCCCCTCAGTAGCCTGAAAATATTTGTCATGGGCCCTCAGATCCTCAAAAGGTTCTACAGCAGCACCATTGAGAGCATCTTGACTGGCTGCATCACCACTTGGGATGGCAAGTGCTTGGCATCCAACCGCAAGGTGCTACAAAGGGTAGTGCGTACGGCAGAGTACATCCCTGGGGCCAAGCTTCCTGCCAGTACTGGTACACTGTGTATACAGCCTAGTTATAGTTACTCAGTACTGGTACCCTGTGTATACAGCCTAGTTATCATTACTCAGTACTGGTACCCCGTGTATACAGCCTAGTTATCATTACTCAGTACTGGTACCCTGTGTATATAGCCTAGTTATCATTACTCAGTACTGGTACCCTGTGTATACAGCCTAGTTATCATTACTCAGTACTGGTACCCCGTGTATACAGGCTAGTTATCATTACTCAGTACTGGTACCCTGTGTATACAGCCTAGTTATCATTACTCAGTACTGGTACCCTGTGTATACAGCCTCGTTATCATTACTCAGTACTGGTACCCTGTGTATACAGCCTCGTTATCATTACTCAGTACTGGTACCCTGTGTATACAGCCTAGTTATCATTACTCAGTACTGGTACCGTGTGTATACAGCCTAGTTATCATTACTCAGTACTGGTACCCTGTGTATATAGGCTAGTTATCATTACTCATTGTGGATGTATTCCTCGTGTTATATTTGTCTATTTTTGTTTTATTTCTCTATTTTTCTCTCTGCATTGTTGGGACCCATCAGTAGTAGGCATTTCACTGTTAGTCTGTAGCTGTCGTTTATGAAGCGTAAGATAAACAATGTTTGATGTGATTAATTCTACATGTAATTTCACCACCCGTGCTGTTGGTTGGCAGTAACACTACATCCTCTCTGGCACCATTAGACCTGTCTGTCCTCGTATGTCTCACAGAGTCTGGTTCCTGAGAAGGTACAGTATCTGCTGGAGACAGACCTTGTTGGAGGAGATGGCTATATTTTCCACAGGAAAACTACAATCAGTCCAGTAAGACAACAGGATATGAAGTGCAGTGAAGTGCATTGACTGAGGAAGTGAGATACTCAGCACAGGAAGTTGACTCTTAATTTATCGTTGTATAGAGGCTTACAATCAACACAACGCATAACTGACGTAGAGAGATCTCATCACAGCTTAGAGTATGTAGAAACAAGCTATGAAGACTAGAAGAGAGCAGAGCCTTATACGTGTCTCTGTCTTATGGATCCAATACAGGGTTTCATATTAGGAATTATGTCCTGTTAAGAAAGTCTATGTGTAGTCTTGTGTTGTGTTTTTATCTGCATACTCACTGTATGTTTAGCTCATATCAGCACCATTTACAATCAACAACACCATCATACATCATAGATTCTATTAAACCCTAAATGTTCCAGAATGCGTTGAAAATGGCAGCCATATTGGTCAGGGAGAAATCCAAACCAGTCTAATTGGAATTAATGTGAGTAGAGGCAGAATCCTGATTTGACTTATGCAGGAAAATAAAAGTACGGCATGTGATATAAGATATTGTGTATTAGAAGTAAAATATTGCCATAAAATTATAAATACAGTTTATGCAGATTTAATATAAAAGTTATAAATAGCCTCTAAAATATATGTAAAAAGATCACACATGTCTCAATGTTTTTTCTTGGAAAGCTGTGAGTGCTATTATATGATACAATATGAGTACTTGTTGAATTACAACTTGTCTAAGTCCTATCATGATGTCAGACAGTGTCTGGCTGTGGATTGACCACATTGTTTGAATGGAATGTTGGAATATTGGCAGTTAATTTGAACAATTAATGGAATCATTCATCTAAAACTGTCTGGCTAGCTAGCTAACAAACATACAGGGAAGATATATTTTTCAAATTCATTATTTTACACAATATCTTATCAAGGCATTGGCAAACCATGGTTGATCAACTCCCTGACCAAAATGGCTGACCTTTGTACCATCATTAGAAGGTTCATGATCATTCTAGTATTCTAATTCCTAGTTATATGACCACCATCTCCTCCCTAACTTGGGGGTGTCTGTCGCGGACACCGACGTCTTGCTTCCGGACAAGCTCAACACCTTCTTCGCCCACTTTGAGGACGCATCCCTCTACCAAGGACTGTGGGCTCTCCTTCTCCGTGGCCAACGCGAGTAAGACATTTAAGTGTGTTAACCCTCCCAAGGCTGCCAGCCCAGACGGCATCCCTAACTGCGTCGTCAAAGCATGCGCAGACCAGCTGGCTGGTGAGTTTACGGACATATTCAATCTCTCCCTATCCCAGTCTGCTGTTCCCACATGCTTCAAGCCACCATTGTTCCTGTGCCCAAGAAAGTAAAAGTAACTGAAATAATTACTATCGCCCTGTAGCACTCACTTCTGTCATCATGAAGTGCTTTAAGAGACTAGTCAAGGATCATATCACCTCTCCCTTACCTGACACCCTAGACCCACTTAAATTTGCATACCGCCCCAATAGATCCACAGACGATGCAATCACCATCGCACCGCACACTGCCCTATCCCATCTGGACAAGAGAAATACCTATATAAGAATGCTGTTGACCATAGCTCAACCTTCAACACCACAGTACCCTCCAAGCTCATCATTAAGATCGAGGCCCTGGGTATGAGCCCCGTCCTGTGCAACTGGGTCCTGGACTTCCTGACGGGTCGCCCCCCAGGTGGTGAAGGTAGGAAACAACACCTCCACTTCGCTGATCCTCAACACTGGGGCCCCACAAGGGTGTGTGCTCAGCACCCTGCTCTACTCCTGTTCACCCATGACTGTGTGGCCACGCATGCCACCAACTCAATCATCAAGTTTGCAGACGCCACAACAGTTGTAGTCTTGATTAACAATGACGAGATGACGAGGTGAGGGCTCTGGAAGTGAGCCCTCACCAATGACGAGGTGAGGGCTCTGGAAGTGTGGTGCCAGGAAAATAACCTCTCACTCAATGTTAACAAAACAAAGGAGATGATCGTGGACTTCAGGAAACAGCAAAGGGGGCACCCCCCTATCCACATCGATGGGACAGTAGTATAGAAGGTGGAAAGCTTCAAGTTCCTTGGCGTACACATCAATGACAAACTGAAATGGTCCACCTACACAGACAGTGTGGTGATGAAGGCACAACAGGAAGGCCAAAAAGATCATCAAGGACAACAACCACCCGAGCCACTGCCTGTTCACCCCACTATCAATCAGAAGGCAAGGTCAGTACAGGTGCATCAAAGCTGGGACCGAGAGTCTGAAAAACAGCTTCCCATCTTAAGTCCATCAGACTGTTAATCAGCCATTACTAGCACCTTAGAGGATGCTGCCTATATACATAGACTTGAAATCACTGCCCACTATAATAAATGGACCACCAGTCACTTTAATAGTGTTTACATATTTTGCATTACTCATCTCATATGTATATACTGTATTCTATTCTGATCTACTGTATCTTAGTATATGCTGCTCTGACATCGCTCATCCATATATATTCTTAATTCCATTCCTTTACTTAGATTTGTGTTTAATGTGTATATGTTGGGAAAATGTTATATATTACTGCACTGTTGGAGCTAGAAACACAAGCATTTCGCTACACCCACAATAACATCTGCTAAACATGTGTATGTGACCAGTAAAATCTGATTTGATTTGTATCATCTGCATATAAATGGATGAGATAACTTCCTACTGCTTGAGCTATGTTGTTGACGTAAATTGAGAAGAGCGTGGGGCCTAGGATCTAGTCTTGGGGTACTCCCTTGGTGACAGGCAATGGTTGAGACAGCAGATGTTCTGACTTTAAACACTGCACTCTTTGAGATAGGTAGTTAGCAAACCAGGCCAAAGACCCCTCAGAGACACCAATACTCCTTAGCCTGCCAACAAGAATGGAATGGTCTACAGTATCGAAAGCCTTGGCCAAGTCAATGAAAATGTGACCCAATTCAGGAAACTAGGCGTATGTCGCAAGTCACGACTTCACAGGAGAGCCGTTTAAACGTTAAAAAAAAATGTTTTTTATCAAAATTAGTTTTTGGCCAAAAATGTCTTCTTGAACATGTGAACTTTCATATGAATACAATTGTTAAAAATTATGAGCCTAGTTGGTTTAGCCACAGAAGAAGCGAGCAACCTTCCCGCTAGCCATGATTGGCTGAGATAATGAGTGGGCTGGATATGCCGAGAGATGCGGTGTAGCATCTTGTGTCTATAAAATGAATTGCTCGATATGAGTAGATCATCCTTTTTACTGCAGTTTTTTCTAAATATTTCACCTTAGCCATGGATAACTACAAATATGTTGCTACTGCTCTCAATAACATTGCTGTCCTGAATTTTTCAGGCACTTTCGACGAAGGTCAGTGGGAAAAAGTTGTGATGGACTACTTTCTGGAGGACGACCGTGCCATGCTGACTCTCTCTGACTCAGAACATGAATCAGACGATGAGGAAATGCCCGTTTTAGGTAGAAACATTTTCATTGAAGAAGACGTTGTAGAGTCTTGTGATGGAGAAGAAACGGCAACAATCAACAGTGTTGTTGTCATGGAAGAAGTTTTCCGAGTTTTGAAATCAGTGGAATGTCTGGTAGAAGCAGAGTATGATAAGGAGATGACTATAATTATGGCGTTTGATTGCAAATGCATAGGAAGTCGAAAAGAGAACATAGAAGGCTGTTGTAATAAAACAAATGTTTCCGGATTACATCTTCAAACTAAGAGCAACAATGGCATCCGTGACAGAGAAGGAGAAAGATCTGAGGATTCTTTTGACATTGCACACGGTCAGTGTGAACCAGAGTGACTTGACACAATGGGCCAAACAAGCTGTTCAAACTAAACGGAAACGACACAGGACGTCTTATTTAATTAAAGGAGTTGCAGTCTGCCGTGAAGATTTCATCCATGTATACAGGTAAGAATCTATCATTGAACCTATTTTGGTTATCTTAAGCTAGCTATGACAATCGGTTTGTATTGCTAGTTAAAGCTTGCTGTTAGCTATCCAGCTGGACTTCGATGGCTGGCTTACTAACATTACTCTATGGGATTGGGAATTTAGTTCATTTTTTAGCTAGCTAGCTAACGTTAACATTACATGTCTTAACAAAAGACCCCAAGTTAAAGCTTGCTGTTAGCTAGCTAACGTTAACATTACATGTCTTAACAAAAGACCCCAAGTAAAAGCTTGCTGTTAGCTAGCTAACGTTAACATTACATGTCTTAACAAAATACCCCAAGTTAAAGCTTGCTGTTAGCTAGCTAACATTAGCATAGGTAAGATGTCTGGCTGGCTAGCTAACATTAACTTACATCTATAAAGTGTGTGTAACGTTAGTATCTGGAATTTGTCTTTCAGCATCAGTAGAACACGTCTGCCTCTCCTCCACCACTCATACATGGAGAATGGTCTAATACCTCCCATCAAAAAGAGAGGTGGACGAATCAAGCACAGGTTACACCTGCAAGCATGAGGACTCGCTGCGAGTGGTGAACTTCATCAACAACTACGCAGAGGATGATGCAATAGTATTACCAGGACGCCACCCAGGACACAAAAGTTTGGTGGAAAGCTGCCATCCCATGTGACAATTGGCACTACTTTTACTGATCTCACATTATTTCTGTATTTTCCAGAGGTACGTGTAGTCAGGCTGTCTTCCTTCAGGAATCTGTGGAGAAAATTGCTGCCCCACATAAAAGCACCAAGCCCAGGACAGACCTGTGCTGGCAGTGCCAGAGGAACAACTATCAGGTCTTCAGATCTGCCTATCTGCTAGAAGTTGTTAAGTCAGCCAGGCTGAAGAAGCAAGAGCAGCATGTCCTGCTTGTTCAGAAGGAGCAGTCTGTCTACCAGAAGATGGTTGCTGACTGCAAGACCACCTGACAAGACCTGTAGTTGTCTCTGGGGGGCCCCTACTGAACCAGCAAAGACATCAGGATGCATTACAGCTTTGACTTTGCTCAACAAGTAATCAACATTTCCTCCTTTATACTGATTATTTAGGAAATAGACAGTTAGATACATATACACTAAATATATACACTAAATAAATATATATATATATATGTATATATATATGGGAGGAAGGCAAATACCTTTCACTGAGCTGTGTAAAGACAGACTGACAGGGGTGAGACAATTGATTGTAATTAATATTAATGTTTTTTTGTTGTTTGCAGGTGCACTATCCTTCTGACCCTATGCAGCCAGCTCCCATCTACTATCCTTCTGACCCTGTGCAGCCAGCTCCCATCTACTATCCTTCTGACTCTATGCAGCCAGCTCCCATCTACTATCCTTCTGACTCTGTGCAGCCAGCTCCCATCTACTATCCTTCTGACTCTATGCAGCCAGCTCCCATCTACTATCCTTCTGACTCTATGCAGCCAAGTCCCATCTACTATCCTTCTGACTCTATGCAGCCAAGTCCCATCTACTATCCTTCTGACTCTATGCAGCCAGCTCCCATCTACTATCCTTCTGACTCTATGCAGCCAGCTCCCATCTACTTTTTAACTCCTCGCAAGTGTGGCTTGTTTGGTGTCTGCTGTGAAGGAATACCACAACAAGTCAACTACTTGATTGATGAAGGCACGTCATCCAGCAAAGGCAGCAGCACAGTCATCAACTACATGCACCATTTCTTCACCAACTACGGAGTTGAGGAAACACGTGTGGACCTGAATTGTGATAACTGTAGTGGCCAAAACAAGAACAAGTTTGTGCTCTGGTATTGTGCCTGGCGGACCATGCACAAGCTCCACCACAGTCTGGACCTTCACTTCCTGATCACAGGCCACACCAAGTTTGCCCCCAACTGGTGCTTCGGCCTCATCAAGCAGCGCTTCAGAAAGACCAGAGTGAACACTTTGTCTGAGATTTCTGGTGTTGTGAAGGACAGCACTGTGACAGGGGTCAACATCCCACAGCTGGTTGGACTGGAGGATGGTACGGTGCTGGTGGAAAGCTATGGCTGACAACAACACCTGACTCCGTACTTCACAGATCAAGCAGTACCAGCATTTCAGGTGAATATCCTTTTCATTGCTTTGTATGAGGTTATTCTTCATATCTAAACTTGGGAGGTGAATTAATGTTGTGCAAAGTTGTAATGTCTTCAATTTTTGTTGTTATTTCTTGTTTTACAGCTTCGATGCTCTGAAGCCTGGTATTGTTGTCTCCAAGGAGCATTCAGACTCAGTCGGGACCAGGTTTCAGCTGTTGCACAATGCTGACATCCTTCCTCCCATAGATGGTCTGTCTGTACAAGCACCACCTGGACTGGACACAGCTAGACAAACATATATTTCTGGGAAGATCAGGGAGTTTTGCGACAAAGAGGCTATGGACATCACATGCCCTGCACCAAAGTCAAGGGCAGGACAGAAACAGGCTCTCCGAATATGGATTCCCTTGTTCATGGCGTGGTTCAGACGGACCAGTCATCAGCACTATCTGCAGTGTCTCTATTCACATGACTCTCTCCTAAAACACACGCCATACGTTGCAACTACTAGTATTTGTTTATCCTGCTGCTCAGCCACTTTACCCCTGATTGTTTGCATTCAACTACATAGTCTATCACTATCGTTATTGATATTCTGTGTGGACATACATTATTTTCTTTATATTGACACTTTCTATTTCTGATATTGCTACTATGCAAGTAACCATTGGCTCTACCGTTTATACCTTCTGTAGAGACCAATTTGCAAAATAATGATATATAAAATTAATATTGATACAGTTGAAGCCGGAGGTTTACATACACCTTAGCCAAATACATTTAAACTCTGTTTTTCACAATTCCTGACATTTAATCCTAGTAAAAAGTTCCCTGTCTTCGGTAAGTTAGGATCACCACTTTATTTTAAGAATGTGAAATGTCAAAATAATAGTAGAGAGAATGATTTATTTCAGCTTTTATTTCATCATTGCATGTCCAGTGAGTCAGAGGTTTACACACGCTCAATTAGTATTTGGTAGCATTGCTGTTAAATTGTTTAACATTTCGGGTAGCTTCCACAAGCTTCCCACAATAATTTGGGAGAATTTTGTCCCATTCCTCCTGACAGAGCTGGTGTAACTGAGTCAAGTTTGTAGGCCTCCTTGCTCGCACACACTTTTTCAGTTCTGCCCACAAATGTTCTATAGGATTGATGGCCACTCCAATACCTTGACTTTGTTGCCCTTAAGCCATTTTGTCACAACCTTGGAAGTATGCTTGGGGTCATTGACCATTTGGAAGAACTATTTGCGACCAAGCTTTAACTTCCTGACTGATGTCTTGAGATGTTGCTTCAATATATCCACATAATTTTCCTCCCTCATGATGCCATCTATTTTGTGAAGTGCACCAGTCCCTCCTGCAGCAAAGCACCCCCCACAACATGATGCTGCCACCCCCGTGCTTCACGGTTGGGATGGTGTTCTTCAGCTTGCAAGCCTCCCCCTTTTTACTCCAAACACAACGATGGTCATTATGGCCAAACAATTCTATTTTTGTTTCATCCAACCAGAGTACATTTCTCCAAAAAGTACGATCTTTGTCCCCTTGGGCGGCAGGGTAGCCTAGTGGTTAGAGCGTTGGACTAGTAACCGAAAGGTTGCAAGATCGAATCCCTGAGCTGACAAGGTAAAAATATGTCGTTCTGCCCCTGAACAATGCAGTTAACCCACTGTTACTAGGCCGTCATTGAAAATAAGAATTTGTTCTTAACTGACTTGCTAGTTAGATGAAGGTAAAAAAACAAATAATAATGTGCAGTTGCAAATCATAGTCAGGCTTTTTTATGGCGGTTTTGGAGCAGTGGCTTCTTCCCTGCTAAGTGGCCTTTCAGGTTATGTCAATATAGGACTCGTTTCACTGTGGATATAGATACTTTTGTACCTGTTTACTCCAGCATCTTCACATAGTCCTTTGCTGTTGTTCTGGGATTGATTTGCACTTTTCGCACCAAAGTACGTTCATCTCTAGGAGACAGAACGCGTCTCCTTCCTGAGCGGTATGACGACTGCGTGGTCCCATGGTGTTTATACTTGTGTACTGTTGTTTATGCAGATGAACGTGGTACCTTCAGGCATTTGGAAATTGCTCCCAAGGATGAACCAGACTTGTGAAGGTCTACAATTTTTTTCTGAGGTCTTGGCTGAATTTTTATTTTATTTTCCCATGTTCCCAAAGATGCACTGAGTTTGAAAGTAGGCCTTGAAATACATCCACAGGTACACCTCCAATTGAAACTCAAATGATGTCATTAGCCTAATAGAAGCTTCTAAAAGCCATGACATCATTTTCTGGAATTTTCCAAGCTGTTTAAAGTCAGTCAACTTGGTGTATGTAAACTTCTGACCCACTGGAATTGTGATACAATGAATTATATGTGAAATAATCTGTCTGTAAATATTGTTGGAAAAAGTACTTGTGTCTTGCACAAAGTAGATGTCCTAACCGACTTGCCAAAACTATAGTTTGTTAACAAGAAATTTGTGGAGTGGTTGAAAAACTAGTTTTAATGACTCCAACCTAAGTGTATGTAAACTTCCGACTTCAACTGTATGTGTGGCCATAATATGATTTTGTGACATACCACACAGACTCACTAAACACAGATGCTTTGTTTGTAGATTATGTCTGAGTGTTGGAGTGTGCCTCTGGCTATCCCAAAACAAAGTATTTTTTAATTGGGACGTCTGGTTTAAGGAATTTGAAATAATTTATACTTTTACTTTTGATACTTAGTACATTTTAGCATTTCCATTTACTTTGATACTTTAAATCCTTAAAGAGGTGGGTAGGGCTGGCTTAAGAGGGTGTGAATAATGCTGAATGGGTGTAGACAAAGGAGAGCTCACGACCAAAACATTCAAAGGCCCTTTTCTCAAAAGTGAGTTCATAAGTTTATCAACTTTCAAAGCAGAATTACTTTCCCATTGTTCCTCAGAAATGCAGTGTATGATATACCATTTTGAGTCTCTAATTTTTTCCAATGTAAATAACACAATTTAAAATTTTGATAGATAATTCCGAATCCAGGTGGTGAGTCACAAATAGCAGCACAACATTGCTTAGAATCAAGGTCAATGGTGACATCATTTAGGACCTTTAAGGTTGCAGTGACACATCCATAACCTGAGCGGAAACTAGATTGCATACCCGAGAGAATACTAGTGTCAAAACCCACAAAACCTACTGTGGTGGACATGTTTTGTATCCTCTGTGTCTCTGCAAATGCGTGACTATATGTAGTGTTGTCTCCTGATTATTGTGTTAGGATGATCTGTGAACTTGCTCTCAGGAAGGGAACTGATAGAAGAATAGCATAAAGAAGGAAACACATTGTTACTTTGGCCCAACGCCTAGTTAAGCTGATAATGACCTTGCACACATTTTATTTCACGCTGAGAGCAGAGACGCCTAGTTTGAGTACGAAGTGCTGAAGGGGAGCATCCCTTCAGAGCTTATAACAGACTTGTACTTTGACAAACTTTAGTTTGTTGTAACCTTTCTGGCCGTGATAATAGAGATCTGTTCATTTAACTTTGAGTCCATAGTGGTAATTTCCACAACACTTCTACGGTAGTAATTTTATGGCTGGTAATGACACCTACATAAGAGTGTCAAACCCCACAAAACCTACCACACAAGGCAAAACATTCCATTACACCATAGCCTACTTGTCAACAGTATGTTTATGTTATATAACATTTTCTGAAATTGACCACATTAAATTATCATTGTAATTGAGCACACATTGATGTCAGACACGCACCTAACCCAATGCTCTGTTTCTGATGACTGGGATGAATGCCGAAATACAACTTTGACTTGAATCTGCTTGAAAATCTGTGGCAAAACCTGAAAAGGTTGTCTAGCAATGATCAACAAACAATTTGACAGAGCTTGAAGAATTTTGAAAAGTATAATGGGCAAATGTAACACAATCCAGGTGCGTAAAGCTCTTAGAGACTTACCCAGAAAGACTCACAGCTGTAATTACTGCCAAAGGTGATTCTACAAAGTATTGATGTAGTTCTGTCTTTGAGCTGTTCTTGTCTATAAATGTCCTGTATTATGTCATGTTTCTTGTTTTTTTGTGGACCCCAGGAAGAGCAGCTGCTGCTTTTGCAACAGCTAAAGGGGATGCTAATAAAAAAAAAATAATCATTACGTGTTATGATGTTGGTGGTCGAGTAAAGTGTTACCAATCATCAATAGACTTTTGCCTATAAAGCCCTACTTACATCAACTGATATCTCAAGTGCTGTATAGAAACCCAGCCTAAAACAACAAACAGCATGCATTGCAGGTGTAGAAGCACGGTGGCTAGGAAAAGCTCCCTAGAAAGGCCATAACCTAGGAAGAAACCTAGAGAGGAACCAGACTATGAGGCGTGGCCAGTTCTCTTCTGGCTGTGCCGGGTGGAGATTATAAGAGAACATGGCCAAGATGTTCAAATGTTCATAGATGACCAGCAGGGTCAAATAATAATAATCACAGTGGATGTCGAGTGTGCAACTCAGGAGTAAATGTCAGTTGGCTTTTCATAGCCGATCATTNGGCTAGGAAAAGCTCCCTAGAAAGGCCATAACCTAGGAAGAAACCTAGAGAGGAACCAGACTATGAGGCGTGGCCAGTTCTCTTCTGGCTGTGCCGGGTGGAGATTATAAGAGAACATGGCCAAGATGTTCAAATGTTCATAGATGACCAGCAGGGTCAAATAATAATAATCACAGTGGATGTCGAGTGTGCAACTCAGGAGTAAATGTCAGTTGGCTTTTCATAGCCGATCATTCAGAGTATCTCTACCGCTCCTGCTGTCTCTAGAGAGTTGAAAACAGCAGGTCTGGGACAGGTAGCACATCCAGTGACAGGTCAGGGTTCCATAGCCTCAGGCAGAACAGTTGAAACTGGAGCACGGCCAGGTGGACTGGGAACAGCAAGGAGTCATCAGGCCAGGTAGTCCTGAGGCACGGTCCTAGGGCTCAGGTCTTCCGAGAGAGAGGAAGAAAGAAAGAAAGAGAGAAAGAAAGAAAGAGAGAAAGAAAGAAAGAAATAGAGAAAGTTTTTGTGAAATATGTGACTGATTTTAGTATTTCACTGGAAAGCCACAGTTTTCACAAATGGTTCACAAACAGCGTATGATAATATTAATATCTATATCATTTTACATATTACAACCCAATTAGTGACATTTCACCCATTTGATGCATAAATCTATATTAAAACCTCTTTGGGCTAGGCGTGGCGCTAGAGGCACACCTCGACAACATCCGGTGAAATTGCGGGGGGCAAATTTAAATTACAGAATTGTAAATATTTAACATTCATGAAAATACACATGCAATACATCAAAATAAAGCTTAACTTCTTGTTAATCCAGCCGCGGTGTCAGATTTAAAAAAAGCTTTACGGCGAAAGCATACTATGAGATTATCTGAGGACAGCGCCCCGCATACAAATGCATGAAAATCATTTTTGAACCAGGCAGGTGCGACACGAAAGTCAGAAATGGCGATATAAAATATGCCTTACCTTTGAAGATCTTCTTCTGTTGGCACTCCAAAATGTCCCAGTTACATTACAAATGGTCCTTTTGTTCGATAAAGTCAGTTTAGCTGGAGCGCTTCAGTCAATAATCCACTGGTTTCCCTCCATGAAAATTCATACAAAATGAATCCCAAAAGTTACTAATAAACTTTTCCAAACAAGTCAAACAACATTTATAGTCAAACTTTAGGTACCCTTATACGTATAAAAATGATCAAATTTAAGACGGAGAATAGTATGTTCATTACCGGAGATAATATACAAAGAACGCGCTTTGATCCACAAGCATGGAAACACTACAGCCAAAATGGGAGCCACTTAGAAAAACTGCAACTTCTAGCTAATTTTTCCGAAAACCAGCCTGAAACTCTTTCTAAAGACTGTTTACATCTAGTGGAAGCCCTAGGAACTGCAATCTGGGAGGACTTCGCCTCATAATAAACATGAAAGCCATTGGAAACAGTGGTAGGCTGAATTTGTTAGTCCTCGGGGTTTCGCCTGCCATATCAGTTCTGTTATACTCACGACATTATTTTAACTTTAGAGTGTTTTCAATCCAAATCTACCAATTATATGCATATCCTAGCTTCTGGGCCTGAGTAACAGGCAGTTTACTTTGGGCACGCTTTTCATCCGGATGTGAAAGTACTGCCCCCTACCCAAGAGAGGTTAAACCATCTATTGCACCTTGCCTACACGACTCGGCCATCGCTCATCCATATATTTATATGTACATATTCTTATTCCATCCCTTTAGATTTGTGTGTATTAGGTAGTTGTTGGGGAATTGTTAGATTAATTGTTAGATATTACTACACTGTTGGAACTAGAAGCACAAGCATTTCACTACACTCACATTAACATCTGCTAACCATGTGTATGTGACAAATATGATTTCATTTGATTTGATTAGTGAAAAATGAATGTGAATTCACGTGCATCTGAAAACCACATGTGAATTATTGATTTAAAAAAGTACACTGCTCAAAAAAATAAAGGGAACACTTAAACAACACAATGTAACTCCAAGTCAATCACATACAGAAGAGACTACGCTATATGCAAAGGAGATTGGCGAGTGCAGTGGACTACGCGCTCCATCGATTTCAGAAAGTTAGCTTACGTTAGGCAAGAATCTTATTGACTAAAATGATTAAGATGATACGTCTCGCTTGAAGTAGGCTAGCTGGCAGTGGGCCTGCGTTGGTTTGACTTTGGTAGGCTAGCGCTGCAAGTTGTGACTTTCGTGGCTAGCTGGCAGTGGCTTGCGTTGTTGACACTACACAATCAGTCGTTTCCGTTGAGTGTAGATCGTATCTAAGTGCTGCTATTCGGCGGGCTAGGCTGCTAAGCTTGCCAGTGTTGATTACGTTACGTTGCGTTATAAAGAACGACATAGTGGCTAGCTACCTAGAAAATCGGCTCTATGACTACACAATTATTTTCGATATCAAAGACGGCTATGTAGCTAGCTGATGTAGCTAGCTACGAAATCAAACAATCAAACCGCTTGTAACTGTAATGAAATGAATAAATGGTGATACTACCTGTGCGAGCGAGGCGGATCATGCGGACCCGGTTGTTGACGTCGAAGTTCTATTCGGTTAGACTTTGTTGGCTAGCTGTTGGGCTAGCTAGCAGTGTCTCCCTACAGCCGTTAAGGACGAACGATAGCTGCAGCTAACCTCCGGTAATTAAGATAATTCACTCTCCTTAAAACTACACACCTAATACTACACAATTTATCTTGGATACGAAAGGCAGCATCAAAAGAAATGATGTAGGCTATCTAATACCCAACTACACTAATCACAGCTGTCTCAGTGGGTATTGTAATAGTTGCTACAGGGCTTCGTATCGGTAGACGGTGGACGTTGCTAGCGCTGGCTAGCTGCTGGGCAGATAGCAGAGTAGGCAGTTGTAGATGCGTTGCCAAGGACGACGAAATACGATAATTACGCGAATTATCTTTGGATACAAAAGGCTATTTGTAGCGCTAGCTAAGAGACGAAATTGCCTACGATTAGACATCATCAAACCGTTTTGTACTATAATGGAAATGTATAATGAAGAATGTATGAAAGTTTATACACCTGCGACCAAAGTGGCCGAAGTGCGACCGCTTGGCTCCAACCCGGAAGTACATTTTTTTCTTCCCTCTGTTTACAATCCAAGGGTGCCAGCTACACAAATGAATGGTCTTTTGTTCGATAAAGTACTTCTTATATCAAAAGAGTCAGTTTAGTTGGCACTCTTTGTTCAGTCATCCACCGTTTCACTCGTTCAACATTCTAGACGCATGTCATGCCAAAAGTTTACCAGGTAAACTTCGTCAAACAGGACAAATAACGTTCCTAATCAATCCTCAGGTACCTAATATGTAAATAAATGATACATTTAAAGACTGAATATAGTATGTTCATACAGGGAAGTAAATAATGAGTGCGGCCCTCATTTCACGATTTTGCAGGGCTCTGGAGTGCTCCTCTTGCACAAGGAGGAGGTAGCGGTCCTGCTGCTGGGTTGTTGCCCTCCTACGGCTCCTCATGTTCCTGATGTACTGGCCTGTCTCCTGTAGCGCCTCCATGCTCTGGACACTACGCTGACAGACCAGCAACAACTTCTTGCCACAGCTCGCATTGGTGTCCATCTGAATGAGCTGCACTACCTGAGCCACTTGTGTGGGTTGTAACTCCGTCTCATGCTACCACTAGAGTGAAAGCACGCCAGCATTCAAAGTGACCAAAACATCAGCCAGAAGCATAGGAACTGAGAAGTGGTCTGTGGTCACCACCTGCAGAACCACTCCTTTATGGGGGTGTCTTGCTAATTGCCTATAATTTCCACCTTTTGTCTATTCATTTGCACAACAGCATGTGAACTGTATTGTCATCAGTGTTTGCTTCCTAATGACGTTTGATTTCACCAGAAGTGTGGATGACT
>NW_019943115.1:38740-48461 GCF_002910315.2 Salvelinus sp. IW2-2015
GGTCTTAAAGTGCATTTTCAAACAAGTTAAAAATGATGATAAAAAAAACATGCCTGTTAAAAATGATTACAACAACAACAAAGGACTTAGAAAAAAACGTTCTAACACAAAGGGAACTTCTTGTCAGTTGAAAAAATAAATTGAATAAATCAGCCATAAAATAGTGCAATAGTCTAAATACAGTTAAGTCGGAAGTTTACATACACCTTAGCCACAATACATTTAAACTCAGTTTTTCACAATTCTATGTTATTTAATCCCAAGTAAAAATTCCCTGTTTTAGGTCAATTAGGATCACCAGTAATTTTAAGAATGTGAAATGTCAGAATATTACTAGAGAGAATGATTTATTTCAAGCTTCTATTTCTTTCATCACATTCCCAGTGCTCAGAAGTTACATTACACTCAATTAGTATTTGTACATTGCTTTAAATGTTTAACTTGGTCAAATGTTTCGGGTAGCCCTTCCACAAGCTTCCCACAATAAGTTGGGGAATTTGTCCCATTCCTCCTGACAGAGCTGGTGTAACTGAGTCAGATTTGTAGGCCTCCTTGCTCACACACACTTTTCAGTTCTGCCCACACATTTTCTATAGAATTGAGGTTCAGGTGTGATGGCCACCTCCAATACCTTGACTTTTGCGCTTTAAGCCATTTTTTGCACAACTTTGGAAGGATGCTTGGTCACTGTCATTTGAAAGACCCATGCTGCGACCAAGCTTTAACTTCCTGACTGATGTCTTGAGATGTTGCTTCAATAAATCCACATAATTTTCCTCCCTCATATGCCATCTATTTTGTGAAGTGCACCAGTCCTCCTGCAGCAAAGCACCCCCACAACATGATGCTGAAACCCCATGCTTCACCGTTGGGGATGTTCTTCGCTTGCAAGCCTCCCCTTTCCTCCTAAACATAACGCATGATCATTATGGCCAAACAGTTCTGTTTTGCTTCATCCAGAGTAGAGGACATTTCTCAAAAAAGTACGATCTTTGTCCCCATGTTCAGTTAGCCAAACCATACTCACGCTTTTTTATGGCGATTTTGGAGCAGTGCTTCTTCCTGCTGAGCGCCTTTCAGGTTATGTCGATATAGGACTCGTTTTATGTGATACTAAGATACTTTTGTACCTGTTTCTCCAGCATCTTCCCAAGTCCTTTGCTGTTTTTCTGGGATTGATTTGCACTTTTCGCACCAAAGTACGTCATCTCTAGGAGACAGAACGCGTCTCCTTCCTGACGCGTTATGACGGCTGCGTGGTCCCATGTGTTATACTTGCATACTTGTTGTACATATGAATGTGGTACCTTCAGCGTTGGAAAATTGCTCCCAAGGATGAACCAGACTTGTGGAGGTCTACAACTTCGTGGAGTCTTGCTGATTTCTTTTGATTTTCCCATGATGTCAACAAGAGGCACTGAGTTTGAAGGTTAGCCTTGAAATACATCCACATCTCTCTCCTGTTTTGTCAAGAAGCATTATGACATCATAATCACATAAGCCTTACAGGCCTATCACGTACATGCCCTTACATCAGTCATCAGTCAAAGAGTGTCTTGTCCTCCTGAAATATGCTCCTGCATTCATCCCAGTCATCAGAAATAGAGCATTGGGGTAGGTGCATGTCTGACATCAATGTGTGCGCAATTACAATTATAATTTAGTATGGTCAATTTCAGAAAATGTTATATAAGTAGGTGTAATGGATTCTTTTGCCTTGTGTGGTAGGTTTTGTGGGGTTTGACACTCTTATGTAGGTGTCGCAACCAACCATAAAATAACGCATCAAGTCCATATGTGTTATTTCATAGTGTTGATGTCTTCACTATTATTCTACAATGTAGAAAATAGTAAAAAAGAAAGAAAAACCGTTGAATATGTAGGTGTGTTGAAAATTTTGACTGGTACTGTATTTGTCATAGTGTTATGACCATATTATGACCAGTTATGACAAGTTATGTCAGCTGTTATGACATGGTTATGACTGTGTCATAACGTGTTATGATGCTGGGTGTCAAGTAAAGAGTTACCTGATGATTTTCCTTAAGGTCCATGTCTGTGGGTTATAGTTCAGTATGATAGACATGTATCAGAGTTAGCTACTGTAAATGTGTCTATCACTGCATTATATGTTATGACCCCAATGTAGTTAGTTGTCAACAGGATTGAGTGTATTATAAGGGAACAATCTCCTCAAACTAAAGCAATTTGATATGTTATTAACTTCCTAATACAACACATATTAAGGTATGAAACAATTGGAATGGTAATGACATCTCTATGGGCGGGTCAATAGTCATACATGTTTTTGGTCAGTATTGGCATCCGTAATTTCTCAACCAATACAAAATGGGAGTAATGGGTTGCATTCCATCGTAACATTCTAATAAACCACCTGATGATGAGGGCGTTAACTTACAGCTTCTTTGTCAGCCTTCAGTATGAAACACAACGAGAATCTGAGTGCTGATAGACTGCTGATCGGTACTTATCACAGTGGGAGGCCGTTCCATCTTGCTAGAACAAAATACCTGCTGTGTACTCATCTGGTACCGACGAAATTACAGTTTCTACTTGTAGAATCGCAATGCTCGACAGTGGTAGACAACTTGAGCCAATCAGAGAGCACAAACCTCCACATGGGGGAGCCGAGAGAAGTGACAACAAAAAGGAAACAAGAGGGCACTTCTCCAGGTGTCGTCCACCATTTTCTTCATTGTTCTAACTAAAACAATAAAGCTGCATTAATACAAGTCTTTACATATTTTACATCTAGCTGACGAGTTTTGATGTTGAAAAAATATTATTTGATTGTTAGGTTTGATCATTTGCACTAGCTAATGTTAGCTTGCAAGGCAGTTACACACACTTCATATGAAACCAATGGGGTGGTAAGTGCAGCACAATGCACACAACACGAAATGCTTTACCAAACTAGCTATCTGGCCACTGTAGCTAGTAACATTATAAATAAATCACAATGGATTTGTTTCCATGAAGCAGGTGCCTGTAGCTGTCTGCCGAGAGTCAATGCAGCGTCCTTACTTTACCTAGTTAGCACAACAGCTAACGGTGACACAACTGCAACATTCAAACGAGGCTGCAATGAAAACTAATGGGACTGTAGCAACTGTGTTGACATCAACATCTGGGGTGTGAACTACGTTTCTCTTCAAGCGTTGATTGACATGGTAATGGCTCTGTAGTATTGGAGAAAAGTTGAAAAAGCTGAGGGAATCATGCAAAATGTTTTGCTAAAGTTAGCCAGCTAGCTAAAAATGTATATACAGTATGGGCTGTATGTGATTGCTTCTTTGTCATCTTACTAGCTAGTTATCTAGTTGTAGCTATCTGGGTAGTATTAACAAAGAAGGGAACTGTTAAGAGAATGATGTTCTCAATGTTCATAAACTGAACTTTATTATTAACTACTCAGTTTGCAACACAGAATTTGTAAGATACTGGTTGAAATGAAACAGACAGAGGCCCAGTCTACTGTCATGACGTTGGCCTGGGGGTAGGTTTATGACAGTCATAAATACCTCTCCCCCCCCTTTCCTCTCCCTACTCTACAGATGTGACATTAGATAACCCCTTTGGTTAACATAGAGATTCTGGGAACATCAGAAGTTGGGGGAAAATGAACTATATGCTGGTAATCCGACCAAGTCAACTCCCTCACGACGCCAGGTCAGCGGAGTCAATCACCACCTTCCGGAGACACCTGAAACCCCACCTCTTTAAGGAATACCTAGGATAGGATAAAAAGTCACATCCTTCTAAAACCCCCCCCCCCCCCTTAAAAGAGTTAGATGCACTATTGTAAAGTGTGTTATTCCACTGGATATCACAGGTGAATGCCACCAATTTGTAAGTCGCTCTGGATTAAGAGTCTTGCTAAATGACTTAAATGTAAATGTAAACATATGCGGTGATACTTAAGGTATATTATGTCAGTTCGTTTCATCGGCACATTCTCATCAATGATAGAATGACATAAACTCTACTGTGGAAAAGTTCTGCACATCAGAGGTATCGGATTCAATGGAATTGTTGTTCAATTAAATGTGAATATGAAAATGATTTGTGAAGAGAATCGAAATGTAATTGTTAGCTTCCAAATGAGAATTTGGGTTTCATAAGTTTAGGGCTCTGCTCAACCAGTGGCCCGCACCTGTGTGAAGAGACATGATGATAAACTTTTCAGACACACCCTTCTCCCTCCACTATATAAGCCATTGACGAAAATGTAACTCCTGTTCCGAGGATGTGAGGACGACGGTCCCGATGTCATGACATGGTTCAGATAACCTTCAACTACAGAACTAAGCCAACCTCAGCATGAGCTTTGGTTGCGAATGGTATATCTTTGAACTCTTATTCACTATAGAAGTGCATACCTCCTAGACGTGAGTTAACAACAGCAGCTGCAAACGTAAATTAGGACAGACAGAGTATCCCGTCTATATATCACCCAGCAGCAGCCAGCAGAGATATCTTCCAAAGGACCAAAGGACCCGGTTTTGGCAACACGCCTTCCATCTACCACAAACCTACCGAAGACGGCAGCTCAGAGGTAAATATTCATTGCATTTTCCTTTGCACAAGCACATGGGCGGCAATTTAGAATGCATAAGATATTGTATTTACGATACGCACAGCTTCGCCCTTTGTTCCTCAGTCTTCCCGCTCTTTCACTCAAACCCCTTTTCTTTTGTGTAACAAGCTGTCATATCTGTTCCGCCTGGCTAGGGACGTTTTCCTTTATGACGTAATTTTTGTATCAAGGTAATGATTCATTCTGTGTATATGCAATTCTGTGTGATTAGTTAGGTATTTTAGTAATACATAATTAAACCCAATTTTGTATTGCTGATTCGTGAAGATAACCAAGAATTTACAACTTTCAGATGAGACTGAAATAAAGGTGACGATTAATATTGACTGCTATTGATGTAAAATATTACTATGTCTTTAAGAGTTATTCGATGAAGATAACAGCTCTATAAATAATTATTCATGCCCCTCCTCTCTAGTTAATTACATTTACATGATTAGTTCAATCAGGTAATATTAATTACGGAGAAAGATTTTGATAAAATAATATGTCATAACACTTAATCCGGCATATGCCAAAAACACGACACTACAATAGTCAAAGTTATTCACGAACCGAGCGCTCTGAAGTCCATTTTACAAACTCAGTCTTTATAACACACACAAACCAAGTTCAAATCTTAAGCTACGCCTTGCTAAACAGGCTGTGTTTTTTTTTTCCAGCTACACAGAGACCATGTCTCTTTAATCTGCAACATGTTTCATAATTTTCTGCAAGCCTAACAGTTTCTCCCCTCCACGGGTGGAGACAGAATGTCCTGTAAGGAACACAGAGGTACAACTTGTCTGTCGATAGCTCCTCTTATCATTTGTTTCACACTTGCACCCTGCTTACGTACTAAAAAGTAACAAAAGGTCCTTGTTATAATTCTGACTAAAACTACACACATCATCAGATTATAGATTTATGATTCTAAAAAACTTCATACAATTATATGGTTTTGGAGTGGAATTATTTAATCATTATAATTTAAACATAGAAATTATTTTATCAGGAACGTGATAAGCTAATTGTATCGGAGTCCCTTTTTGATATGCCGGGGGGTAATTCTGACCTCTCGAAATAACTATTAAACTTATCTAAGCGTCAGACGAGAATGTATCTACATATAGTCACTGAGTGATTATGTCACGCCCTGACCTTAGAGAGCCTGTTAATTTCTTTATTTGGTTAGGTCAGGGTGTGATGTGGGTGGGCATTCTAGTTTTCTATTTCTTTGTTGGCCAGGTATGGTTCCCAATCAGAGGCAGCTGTCTATCGTTGTCTCTGATTGGGGATCATACTTAGGCAGCCCTTTTTCCACCTGAGTTTGTGGGATCTTGTTTTTGTACAGTTACTGTGTAGCCTGCAGAACGTTACGTTCATTTATCTTTTGTTGTTTTTTTGGTGTTCATCAAAATAAAGTAATGATGTACGCTTACCACGCTGCACCTTGGTCTCCTCATTCTAACGACGAACGTAACAGATCATTTCTGTGAGCGCTGGTGTGCCATCCTGAACAAATGCTCGATTGATTTAATGACAATTTTTGACCAGTTGAAAAAGGATTTTATTGAAATGGATAACACAATTGAAGAGAAACGCACAGCTCTGCAAGGAACTGTTATTGGTGATGGCATATTCACTGAACGTATGAAAACTAACCAAGCGCTCCAGTACAAGTTGTATACAGAAATAAAGAAACTTCAAATCAAGAAATTCAACCAAGACAAGGCCGAGGACCAAGTCTACTTCTGGAGAGTTCCAGATAAAAGAGGTCCTGCCCCTCCTCTCCATGACGCAGGAGCGATGCCGTTTACTTCTATACACTCCTGTCTGACCAACGCTCTACAACTAGCACCTCATCCGCTTCCAGTGCCAGTTTTTTATCCGACGAGAGACTGGGCTGACAGGAAGCTCGGAGGTGGCCGTGGATACACGCACCGACGAGATGCGGCACCCGACGGGGTAAAAAGAAACGACTACCATAGGCAGAGGGAACCATTCACACAGTCCCAGAACTCATGAGACTGAGTGTTTTCAATTTATCAAGCAAGATATTGAGCCCTGCCCGTTTCTCCTTGCTTAATATGGGGTTATCTTTTGTGCCTACAACTCAGTGCAACAATTTTGATGTTAAGGTAGACATGTTTAAGTTTTATAGAAACATCCATTTAAGGGAATACCTTAGCTCCCCAAATCGTGATATTTCTACTGAACATGTAGGTTGTTCACCCGCACATACTGTAACAGCGGTCCTCCTCCTCTTCAACCGAAGAGGAGGAGTAGTGATCGAACCAAGGCGCAGCGTAGTGAAATGACATGATTTATTGAACACGACGGAAAACAAACTAAACTTGCATAAACAAACAAAACAAATAAACGATGCAGACAGACCTGAACGACGAACTTACATATAACGTGAAGAACGCAATGAACAGGAACAGACTACATAAAACGAACAAACCGCAAACAGTCCCGTATGGTGCAAACATATACACAGACACAGGAGACAACCACCCACAAACAAACATTGTGAACAGCCTACCTTAATATGACTCTCAATCAGAGGAAACGTCAAACACCTGCCTCTAATTGAGAGCCATACCAGGCAACCCAAAACCAACATAGAAACAGAAAACATAGAAATGCCCACCCAAACTCACGTCCTGACCAACTAACACATAAAACTAACAGAAAACAGGTCAGGAACGTGACACATACTCCGACTCCTTTTAGAAGTAAGAGTTATTTTGTACCTCCATCCAATTGCAATCATTGTCTCTATTGAGACATATTGCAGACTTGTTGAAAAATATGTTGTACATCTCCTTAAGAACAAACAGGAGTTCATATCTTTCAGTAATTTACCAAAGGATGAAAAACAAGCTTTGCTTGATTTACAATCCGATACGTCAGTCCTTACCCCCCTGCTGATAAGAGTGGGTCGGTTGTACTCATGGACAGGACTGTTTATGTAAATGAGTGTTATAGACAACTGTTTGACAACACCTTTTACAAGAAACTCAGAAGTGACCCCACTGCCCAATTTCAGAACACTGTCTTTACTGTCCTAGATGGGTATTTAAGTTCTTGTCAGATAACCAAAAAATAACACCACTTTTTGGCTATTCAACACCCTAAAATTGCTACTTTCTATACTTTGCCGAAATTACACAAGAATGAATGTTTACAACACCTCCAGGTGCGGCCCTATAATTGTACGGGCATGAGTGTGGGGGCAGAACGCCCCGTCATGCAACTTCTGGTTACTTTTGATATTTCTATTAGACCACTCGGCGAAACAGGCTGTTCCGCGTTGTTGTGAAACTGACACCGCAAGTGTGACTCGATAGAGCACTCCCTCCTTTCGTAAGCGACACCTGCAGTATGGTCTCAGAACAGCTCCCCTCCTTTGTAAAGGACACCTGCAGTATGTCTCAGAAACAGCTCCCCTCCTTGTTGAGTAAGACGGTGCGCAGCAGTATGGTCTCGAACAGCTCCCTCCTTTGTAAGGACTCCAGCAGTATGGTCTCAGAACAGCTTCCCCTCCTTGTAAAGACTCCCGAGTATGTCTCTAAAGCTTCCCTCCTTTGTGAAAGGACCTGCAGTATGGTCTCAGAACAAGCTCCCCTCCTTTGTAAAGGACGACCAGCAGTATGGTCTCAGAACAGCTCCCCTCCTTTGTAAAGGACTCCAGCAGTATGTCTCAGACGCACCCCTCCTTTGTAATGGACACCAGCAGTATGGTCTCAGAACACACCGCCCTCTTTGTAAGGACTCAGCAGTATGGTCTCAGAACAGGACCCCTCCTTTGTAAAGACTCCAGCGAGTATGTTCATCAGAACAGTTTGCCCGCCCTTTGTCAAAGGACACCAGCGAGTATGGTCTCAGAACAGCTCCTCCTTTGTAAAGGACACCAGCAGTATGATCTCAGAACAGCTCCCCTCCTTTGTATAAGGACATCAGCAAGTATGATCTCAGAACAGCTCCCCTCCTTTGTAAAGCACACAGCAGTATGGTCTCAGAACAGCTTCCCTCCTTTGTAGAAGGCACCAGCGTTGGTCTCAGAACAGCACCCCTCTTTGTAAGGACACCTGCAGTATGGTCTCAGAAACAGCTCCCTCCTTTGTAAAAGGACGACCAGCAGTGGTATCGTGGCTCAAATACAGGCTGTGCCCTCCGTTTGTTAGAACTGGTTATTAGGTGTCGTTTGGTGTAGAGTGGTGGGTTGGTGAGCAGCCTGCAGTAATGGTCTGTTCAGGAAACAGCTCCCTTTTGAAAGACACCTTGCGATTATTAATATCCTATTTATTATTGATAATCTTCTGATTCCTTCCTTGAGTACTGACGTTGTTAGTTACTTTCTTTGCGATATTTAGGCTTTATTACTGACTAAATAATTTCCACACGGAGGGCCTTTGATATTGATACCATTCGTTCTCTGTTTGTGATGGTGGGCGATCTTGTGCTTCTGGCCAGCGTTGGTTGACCCTAAGTGGTAATACTGGTTACGTCTGTTCGCAGGTCGGACGATGCATTATAACTTGGCTGAAAATAGCCACTTCCACAACTATTTATGTTGCTAAATTATTTCTTTATGCAGACGAAGGGACTCTATGGGATCCCCCATGGTCCTAACAGTGCTAAATTTGTATGGTGGTTTACAGGAGCATTATTGAACCTGGTGCCATTTTTCGTGCGCTTCTTGGCATAGGATTTAATAGACGTTTTCTTGGGCCTAACAGTGCATTATTGTGTGGAAAAGCAGTACATTTGATGATTATTTTTTTTGCTATTTGTACGCGTAAGAGGTGGGTGTGTGGTTAGACAGCTTCCTGAGGTCATTCTAGACGTGCTTTTCGGGTGTGAATGGGAGGTTCGTGTTGGTGAGCACGACTGTGTGGAGGGGATTGTTCACGGGTGGATGCCAATCTTGAGGGCGAGCCCAGCGTCAAATTCGGGGTTTCCTTGATCTTCTGCATTTTGTGTGAGATTAATGTGTTCTATGTGGCACTGATCTTACAGGAAACCTTACTGAGGTTGGCTAAGCGAGTGGTGTTGAGGGCGAAGCTTGTCACCCGCTTCCAACATTTCAGACAAAACAAGCTTGCAGTCACAACA
>NW_019943115.1:49526-50661 GCF_002910315.2 Salvelinus sp. IW2-2015
ACAGCCTGAGGAAGCCATTGGAAAATGAATCTGGTTGATACCCCTTTAAATGGATGTTAGACGGGCCAGGAAATACAGATTACATTTTTTTTTATCCCTTCCGGGTTACATTTTCTCAGGTTTTCGCTTGCAGAATAAGTATTGTTATACTCACAGACAATATTTTGACAGTTTTGGAAACTTCGGAGTGTTTTCTATCCTAATCTGTAAATTATATGCATATTCTACGATCTGGGCCAGAGAAAATGTCCGTTTACGTTGGGCACGTTATTTAAAAAAAAAAAAAATTATTCTGACCCCTAGCGCTAAGAAGTTAAGGGAATCTTTCACGAACATTGGCACATTCTAAGATCAAGGGGCGTAACTTTGGTTTAGAAGTGGGGGGGACATCAGTCGGATAAACACTCCAAACAGCCTACCCGACCACTTGGAGGCGTCCGCTTGGTCCTAAAGCACAACATTGCCTGGTTATGTATCCCATTACAATTATGCACGTGTTCATATTCTTTGCTAGTAAGAGAGTTATTATCACTGTTATAGCTCATTTCGATTCAGCAAAGGGGGAGTGTTTGCTTCCTAGAACAGCACAAAACGTGTGCATTTCTAGCCATCGTTCTTCTTCTATGATATAATGGTGGTCCGCAAACCAACGTTAAAGGTGCATGCTGCCACCTACTCTGCTGGAGTGTGTGGTCAATCACGGTGTACAACATTTCTTAATCCTCCTACCTAACTCAGTACTTCTGAGAAAATAAAAAAGAGCCCTACTAACTTCTAATAGACCCTCCCCCGTCCCCATAATCCCCCCCAACCCTGTCCAACCTCAATGACCCTACGCTTCAATCTTTCCCTCTCTCCAACATACAGTATTACAATATTACAGCACGTGCTCCACCTTTTCATCGACCATACACTCCTCTAGCCATCTTTGAAAAGCAAGTCAGAGCTTTTTTTCTGTCTTAAAGGGGCAGTGTTGTATTTACAGACAGGCTTGAATAAGCTAAGCAGCTTTATAGGCAGAGGTTAGCATCCTTTGTCTGATTCTCTGCAGTAATGGTATAGGAATAATTAACTTTATTTTGTAAAGGTGTTTCTTGCATCTAACAACACATTTTCAGTCACCTCCTTGTCTGAA
>NW_019943115.1:55969-96965 GCF_002910315.2 Salvelinus sp. IW2-2015
CCTTTGATGTCATTCTAAAGCCCTTGGTTAATTGATGTTGAAAAAAACTGGAGAGTGATGGTGTAAATCTGCCTTTTTCAACTGATAGAGTTCATGACACTGTCTGCCAAATAACTGGAGACCATTTGGGGATGCATGCAGTCCTTGGTTTCACAGAGTCCTTCAGTGGTCATTCCTTTTGGCCGGTTCTGTTTGATAGAAAATCTAAAGCTCAGACGTTTACAGTGAGGATGACCCTAAGATTGTCTTGCGTGGTGAAGATCTATTTGAAATGCATTTGAATCAGTTGCAATCAGACCCACAGCTTACAATCTGTTTCTGAGATAAAGAAAAAGTCTATACTAAACAGTTTGCAGCACTTCCATGTTTGTAGACAGGCCAACCTCTCACAACCTCCACCACACAGGAAGGAGACAGGCCAACCCTCTACAACCTCCACCACACAGGAAGGAGACAGACCAACCCTCTACAACCTCCACCACACAGGAAGGAGACAGGCCAACCTCTACAAGCTCCACCACACAGGAAGGAGACAGGCCAACATCTACAACCTCCACCACACAGGAAGGAGACAGGCCAACATCTACAACCTTCCACCACACAGGAAGGAGACAGGCCAACATCTACAACCTCCACCACACAGGAAGGAACAGCCAATCCTCTACAACCTCCACCACACAGAAGGAGACAGGCCAACCTCTACAACCTCCACCACACAGGAAGGAGGACAGGCCAACCTCTACAACCTCCACCACACAGGAAGGAGACAGGCCAACCTCTACAACGTCCACCACACAGGAAGGAGACAGGCCAACATCTACAACCTCCACCACACAGGAAGGAGACAGGCCAACATCTACAACCTCCACACACAGGAAGGAGACAGGCCAACCTCTACAACCTCCACCACACAGGAAGAGACAGGCCAAACCTTTACAACCTCACCACACAGGAAGGGAGAAGGCCAACATCTACAACCTCCACCACACAGGAAGGAGACAGGCCAACATCTACAACCTCCACCACACAGGAAGGAGACAGGCCAACCTCTACAACCTCCACCACACAAGGAGGAGACAGGCCAACCTCTACAACCTCCACCACACAGGAAGGAGACAGGCCAACATCTACAACCTCCACCACACAGGAAGGAGACAGGCCAACATCTACAACCTCCACCACACAGGAAGGAGACAGATCAACATAATCGTTTAGGGAACAACAACGGAAATCAGAAAAGAACAAACAAGTTCAAGGAACGATAACCGAAGAAGTGGCCAGATGCCACAACTTGAGGAGGGCCTCAACCCTAACTGTGGTGTATTATTGGTAAATGGTATAATATAGATTTTTGTATCAAATGTGTGAAATGTCACATATTAGGTTATAWTATGTAAAATGATARAGACATTAATASTATCATACACTTTATGTGAACCGTTTGTGAAAACTGTGGCTTTCATGTGAAAAACTCAAATCAGCAACACAAAAGTAAACTGTAGTGAGTAGCGACCCTGTGTCTATAAGGCTTCTTCTGTCTCACAGTAAACTGTGTTTCTGGTTAAGGTGGCAGCAAAAGTCTGGTACAATACAACTAGTTTGGGTTATATGAGGGGGAGTGGAKAACTGTGGGTGATAAACCTCAACAACGACCCTGTATAAGCTTGAATAATGTCACAGGMTGGAAATGTGAGCCGGGTAGAAAACATGGGCTGAATAACAGGTGCTTCAAACATTGGTTAACAAAGACAGCAGTGGAGTTGGCAAGACACTACAGCTGTGGTTGGTTTCTCTCACCTCCACCATGGGACCAAGACACTGATTAGGAAACCGTGATGGTATGAGGGACAGCTTGGGAATTTAGCCAGGACACCAGGGTTAACACCCCTACTCTTACAATAAGTGCCATGGGATCTTTAATGACCTCAGAGAGTCAGGACACCGATTTAACATCCCATCCAAAAGACAGCACCCTACACAGGGCAGTGTCCCCAATCACTGGCCTGGGGCATTGGGGTATTTTTTAGATCAGAGGAAAGAGTGCCTCCTACTGGACCTCCAACACCACTTCCAGCAGCATCTGGTCTCCCATCCAGGGACTGACCCAGGACCAACCCTGCTTAGCTTCAGAAGCAACCAGCAGTGGGTTGCAGGGTGGTATATGTCTTATACATATATGGCTAATACATGTCTATCATACCAAATAATAACCCACAGACATGGAACTTAATAAAAAATAAAAACCAAACATGTGAAATGTGGCCCTCAGGCCCATGAACTTGATGTGCCTGGTTATCAACTGAACATTGAATACTATTCACCATGAACTAGATGTACTGGTTATCAACTGAAACATTGTAATAATATTCACCATGAACTAGATGTGACTGGTTATCAACTGAAACATTGTAATAATAATTCACCATGAACTAGATGTGACTGGTTATCAACTGAAACATTGTAATAATATTCACCATGAACTAGATGTGACTGTTATCAACTGAAACATTTAATAATATTCACCATGAACTAGATGTGACTGGTTATCAACTGAAACATTGTAATAATATTCACCATGAACTAGATGTGACTGGTTATCAACTGAAACATTGTAATAATATTCACCATGAACTAGATGTGACTGGTTATCAACTGAAACATGTAATACTATTCATCATGAACTAGATGTGACTGGTTATCAACTGAAACATTGTAACACTATTCATCATGAACTAGATGTGACTGGTTATCAACTGAAACATTGTAATACTATTCATCATGAACTAGATGTGACTGGTTATCAACTGAAACATTGTAATACTATTCCCTGTGCCTTACTGTCCTGTATAAGTCTCATTTGATGACCTCAGACATTGTTTATTTAGCTAACAATGACATCAATGCAGTAAGCAAGAGTACTAACATAACCCTCTTACTAGAATCATGCTAACAATTTTGCAAACATTAGCTAGGTAGGTTAAAATGTATCTAAATGAATTGCTTCTTTGTAATCTTGCTAGCTATTTATCTACAGTGCCTTCGCAAATATTTAGACTTTTGTTACGTTACAGCCTTATTCAAAACTAATTGAATAATTATTTTTCTGATCAATCTACACACAATACCCCATAATGACAAAGCAAAAACAAGTTTTTAGAAATTGCATCAGATTTATAAAGAAAAAAAATATGATGGTTTTTGCAACTGCTCTGTAGAAACGTTAAAAGTTCTTGAAATTGTCCCATTTGACTCAAAGTAATGATGGACTGTTGTTTCTCTTTGCGTCTTTGAGCTGTTTTTGCCATAATATATCAAATAGGGCTATCTTCTGTATACCACCCCTACCTTTCACAACACAACTGATTGGCTCTAATGCATTAGGAAGGAAAGAAGTCCCACCCAATTAACAAGGAACACATGTTAATTGAAATGCATTCCAGGGACTACCTCATGAAGCTGGTGAGAGACTGCCAAGAGTGTGCAAAGGTGTCATCAAGGCAAAGGGTGGCTACTTTGAAGAATCTCATTTATAAATATATCTGGATTTGTTAACACTTTTTTGGTTACTACATGATTTCATATGTGAAGTCATAGTTTTGATGTCTTCACTATTACTCTACAATGTAGAAAATAGCAAAAATAAAGAAAAACCCTGAAATTAGTAGGTGTGTCCAATCTTTTGAATGGTACTGTTTATATAATATTAATAAAAATAATATTAGTGTACCGATATAGCTACTGTAACGCATGCAAAATAAAATTCTGAGGATATGTAAAGAATAGAGGTCATTTGGGACACAGTTAAGACTCGAGATCTGGGTTCAAATATTATTGAATATAATTTCAAATACTTTATCTATGCTGGTTGATCCTGCCTTGCTAGTTGACCAATAGAATAGACCCAAAATGACAAACCCTGTCCATCTAGCACCAGGCAGGCTAGAGCAAATAGTATTTGAACCCAGGTCTGAAAAGTTGACATGACATGTTCTTAATAATTTAGATCAATACAGACACTTTCTTGGCATAAGCTCTAAGTCAGAAATGGTCCTTATTGTTTCCAATCTAAAGAATAGTTTTGAAACTTTCTGTTTGACATGGATTTATGTCAACACAATTAAATGTAACTCACCTCTTCTCCGTAATTCCTCTGATGTTTCTTTCTGTAAATGAAGAGAATGCATCCATTCATTCAGCAACAATGTGCTCTTCGTGTGTCTTTTTCTAGAACGATGCCACAACAAACACCAATAAACTCCAACACAGACCAACATGGTTGATCAAAGTTTGATGTCATCCTTTCCCTTTGTGATGACATCATAGCCTTGTCCCAGTTCTGTTTGTGCTGTTTAGACAATTCTAATAGACAGAAGTCGGAAGTACAGCACAAACTGATCTTAGACCAGCTATAATGTATCCTGCAAAAATGTGCCCATTTGTATATGTTCTTTGCTGGTAATGAGTTATTAGCCCAGATATAGATCATTTCTTGTCAGCAATGGGGAATGGTGATTCCTACAAGAGCAATAAAATGGGTGGATTTCTAGACATCTTTGAATAGCAAGTCACGTGAAGAGCCCTGCATTTCCCCCCCAAAGTCTCATGAATGTAGGCCTACATTAAACACCACACACCGGCTGCTACTGTAGGCTGAATGACAGAACAGCTACTTTCCATGTTATAAGTTAATCGAATGCATTTTCCCCCTTGTTTTTGCCGGTAGGTCATTCTGGTAGGCATACATTATGATCAAATAGCCACAGTAGCCTACTTGGCCACTGTTATAACTGTAACTTAAAGTGTAACAGCCAACTGGTTGATTCCATAAACAGCCAACTGGTTGATCAGAGCCAATCAGAGCCTTCTATTCAGAATATTCACAGAATTCTGACCATTGTTACACCATTATTGTCACGCCCTGGCCTTAGTTATCTTTATTTTATTTATTATTTTAGTTAGGTCAGGGTGTGACATGGGGGATGTTTGTTTGTTTTGTCTAGTTTAGGGTGTGTGTATTGTTTAGGGGGTTTTGTAGAGGTTATGGGGTTGTGTTCAGTGTAGGTGTTTAGGAAAGTCTATGGTTGCCTGAATTGATTCTCAATTAGAGACAGCTGTCTATAGTTGTCTCTGATTGAGAGCCATATTTAGGCAGCCATAGGCATTAGGTAGGTTGTGGGTAATTGTCTATGTTTGACGTTAGTAGCTTGTGTATGGACTTTCGTTTGTAGCTTCACGGTTGTTTGTTGTTTTTGTATAGTGTTCGTGTTCGTTTTTCATCTTCTCAAATAAAAGAAGATGTATATATATATCACACTGCGCCTTGGTCCTCTCTTCCACATAAAGACGATCGTGACTACTACGTTATCTACATGTGGATCCACTGAAAAGGCCTAGCTAGGCCTTTAGGAAATGACTAAATGAAGCGCAGGACCCAATTTACCAATACAAATATCATCCCAAGCATTGCTGGTTGATTTTAGTTGACTGACAGTGTTCATTTTGATKAATTATTATACAAATGTATTCAGTCATTAACTGATCAATCAAGGCTGTACAGGAAAAATACAACTATTATTTATATTTTAGAGACTTCAAAATGAACAGCATAAACATGTATAGTATTGCAAAGTGAACAGCTGGGGTACATTGAAGACAGGAGGAGATACAGATTGTAGTATTATTATATATGTTTGAATTGTTATTTTAAAGCTAGACATAAAGACAGAATATAATCTGTTGAAACAAAATATGAATTGTTGCATCAAGTACCAAAATAATAATTTACTGGTTATATTAACATATTCATTAATGAAGGTTACATTGTTTATAGTCTAGAAATAAAGATGACTTATAACAGCTCTGTCAACCATCACTGTGGTCTAACAGGCTCATGTTTGCCACCCGGCTCACATTTCCACCCTGTGACATTATGAAAGCTTATACAGGGTAGTTAATGAGGTTTATCACCCACAGTTGTTCATCCCCCCTCATATAACCCAAACTAGTTGTTTTGTACCAGTCTATTGCTGCCACCTTAACCAGAAACACAGTTTACTGTGAGACAGAAGTAGCCTTATAGACACAGGGTCACTACTCACTACAGTTTACTGTGAGACACAAGTAGCCTTATAAACACAGGGTCACTACTCACTACAGTTTATTTTTGCATGGCTGATTTTAGGATTTCACTGGAAATCAACAGTTTTCACAAACGGTTCACATACAGTGTATTATACTATTAATGTCTATATAACTTTACATATTATAACCAAATATGTGACATTTCACACATTTGATGCAAAAATCTATATTATACCATTTACCAATATTACACCACAGTTAGGGTTGAGTGCCTTCCTAAAGTTGTGGCATCTGGCCATTTCTTCGGTGATTGTTCCTTGAATTAGTTTGTTCTTTTCTGGTTTCTGTTGTTGTTCCCTAAACCGATGTGGTCACGTCTCCATAATTGCTTTGTGGGGGGTTCGTGTTCGTGTTAGGGTTAGGGTTCGGGTTAAGGTTCGGGTTAGGGTTCTGGTTAGGGTTTGTGTTAGGGTTAGGGTTTGTGTTAGGGTTAGGGTTCTGGTTAGGGTTGTTTAGGGTTAGGGTTCGGTTGGGTTAAGGTTTCGGGTTAGGGTTCTGGTTAGGGGTTTTGTTGTTAGGGTTCGGTTTTGTGTTAGGGTTAGGGTTCGTGTTAGGGTTAGGGTTCTGGTTAGGGTTCGGTTAGGGTTTGTAGGGTTTGTGTTAGGGGTTAGGGTTACGTGTCGGGTTAGGGTTCTGGTTAAGGTTCGGTTAGGGTTCTGTTAGGGTTTGTGTTAGGTTTTAAGGTTCGTGTTTAGGGTTGTGTTTCGGTGTTAGGGTTCTGGTTAGGGTTTGTGTTAGGGTTAAGGTTCGTGTTAGGGTTTGTGTTTAGGGTTAGGTTCGTGTTAGGTAGGGTTCTGGTTAGGGTTCGTGTTAGGGTTTCGTTTAGGGTTTGTGTTAGGGTTTAGGGTTCGTGTTAGGCGTTAGGGTTCTGGTTAGGTTCGTGTTAGGGTTAGGGTCTGGTTAGGGTTAGGTCGTTTAGGTTAGGGTTGGTACATAGTGTTGATTTGATCAATTATACCATTATCTAATCAGATATAATGTTAAAATGAAGTTGTTAAGGGTGATCACTCTATCTTCCACATCAGGATGGGTGGTGCTGCCGCTCCCTGTTGTTTCTAGGGCTGCATTCGGAAGGGGCGGTAGTAGTTCTCGCTTTTAAATAACACACTCCTGAGCTGTTCTCTTAAAGTCTTTTTCAATAAGAATTCCTGTCTCTTCCCAAATATCTCCTCAAAGAGTTCTCTGTGATAAGGTCTGACACCTTGCATCTACAGAGACCCTCCAAGGTACTGCAGTCAGAATGGAAATTCCAACAAGTAGAAACAGAACCAGTCCTGAGCCGTAAACCTGAAACAGAATTAGAAACGTTGAAGCAAACTGAACGCACCGCTGGTATCTCCAACCCCCCCCCCCCCTCTAATGCTCTGGTCTCCACCCCCTCTAATGCTCTGGTCTCCATCCGCTCATAGTCTGGAGACTTTAAAAATCATGACAATGACAATAATAACGATACTTACCATGGAGAACCTTTTGAAATCAGTTTGCTTTCCTACGTCCTTTGTATGTTGTGTTATCAGTGTTGTATCTGCAGGGATGATTTTCTCTTTGATAGCAACACGTACCAGCTCCATCAAAAAGCACACACACAACCACAGCAACCTTTAGAGACTGCCTTCATGAAGATCCCAACAGTCTTCCACACAATCACATCTGCATCTGCATGTCATTCTCAAACTCGTTGAACTCTCTATCCATCAGAGAGTCAAGAGAAAAAGATCACAGCTGGAAACACCCATGTGTAGATACACTGGTCAGAGGTAATGTCTGATGTAACACCATGTTCCACAGAAGCATTTAAGTGGTCATAAACATAATGTGGTAAAGAAAAGGAGCAAGAAGGTCATGTAAAAACTGCCTGATTTTTTCATTCGTTCGAACAGCATGTCAAATGCTGGCTTGAGTGCTCATCATGAATAAAGATTTTCACACGCGTCTCCTGACAACCATCCCGTCTACTTTCTTCTCCCAGATGAACAGAGTGTGATGTTAGTGGTGATAGACCTCTCTAGTATGCTTACTCTGGTCTCCACCCTCTCCAAACTCTGGTCCCTCCTCAAAACTCGGGACTTTTAAATATCAGCAACATGTTAATAATGAAGTACTCACCATGGTGTTTTGAGTAAGTTTCTAGTCTCTTTGGGAGGGGTGGTATCATGTTGTTCCTGCAGAAGTTGTTGCTCTTTAATTGACCACATACCATTCTCCATCAATGACCACAGATCCCAGATCTGTTAGTGCTTGTTAAGCTAACCAACAATGTCAAGAGGACAACAAACATCTATTATTTGGAACATTATTACAATGTTTCAGTTGATAACCAGTCACATCTAGTTCATGATAATATTATTACAATGTTTCAGTTGATAACCAGTCACATCTAGTTCATGGTGAATATTATTACATGTTTCAGCTGATAACCAGTCACATCTAGTTCATGTGAATATTATTACAAATGTTTCAGTTGATACCAGTCCACATTAGTTCATGGTGAATATTATTACATGTATCAGCTGATAACCAGTCACATCTAGTTCATGGTGAAATATTATACAATGTTTCAGCTGATAACCAGTCACATCTAGTTTCATGGTGAATATTAAACAATGTTTCAGCTTGATAACCAGTCACATCTAGTTCATGATGAATATATTACAATGTTTCAGTTGATAACCAGTCACATCTAGTTCATGGTGAATATTATTACAATGTTTCAGTTGAAACAGTCACATCTAGTTCATGTGAATATTATTACAATGTTTCAGTTGATAACGCAGTCACATCTAGTTCATGGTGAATATTATTACAATGTTTCATGCTGATAACCCAGTCAACATCTAGTTCATGGTGAATATTATTACAATGTTTCAGTTGATAACCAGTCACATCTAGTTCATGGTGAATATTATTACAATGTATCAGCTGATAACCAGTCACATCTAGTTCATGGTGAATAATATTACAATGTTTCAGCTGATAACCAGTCACATCTAGTTCATGGTGAATATTATTACAATGTTTCAGTTGATAACCAGTCACATCTAGTTCATGTGAATATTATTACAATGTTTCAGTTGATAACCAGTCACATCTAGTTCATGGTGAATATTATTACAATGTTTCGTGATAACAGTCACATCTAGTCATGGTGAATATTATTACAATGTTTAAGTTGATAAACCAGTCACATCTATGTTCATGGTGAATATTATTACAATGTATCAGTGATAACCAGTACATCTAGTTCATGGTGAATTATATTACAATGTTTTCAGCTGATAACCAGTCACATCTAGTTCATGGTGAATATTAGTAACAATGTTTCAGCTGATAACCAGTCACATCTAGTTCATGATGAATATATTACAATGTTCAGTTGATAACCGTCACATCTATTCATGGTGAATATTATTACAATGTTTCAGTTGATAACCAGTCACATCTAGTTCATGATGAATATTATTACAATGTTTCAGTTGATAACCAGTCACATCTAGTTCATGATGAATATTATTCAATGTTTCAGTTGATAACCAGTCACATCTAGTTCATGGAATATTATTACAATGTTTCAGTTGATAACAGTCACATCTAGTTCATGGTGAATATTATTACAATGTTATCAGTTGATAACCAGTCACATCTAGTTCATGGTGAATATTATTACAATGTTTCAGTTGATAACCAGTCACATCTAGTTCATGGTGAATATTATTACAATGTTTCAGTTGATAACCAGTCACATCTAGTTCATGGTGAATATTATTACAATGTTCAGTTGATAACCAGTCACATCTAGTTCATGGTGAAATATTAATTACAATGTTTCAGTTGATAACCAGTCACATCTAGTTCATGGTGAATATTATACAATGTTTCAGCTGATAACCAGTCACATCTAGTTCATGGTGAATATTATTACAATGTTTCAGTTGATAACCAGTCACATCTAGTTCATGGTGAATATTATTACAATGTTTCAGTTGATAACCAGTCACCTCTAGTTCATGGTGAATATTATTACAATGTTTCAGTTGATAACCAGTCACATCTAGTTCATGGTGGAATATTATTACAATGTTCAGTTGATAACCAGTCCATCTGTTCATGGAATATTATACAATGTTTCAGTTGATAACCAGTCACATCTAGTTCATGGTGAATATTATTACATGTTTCAGTTGATAACCAGTCACATCTAGTTCATGGTGAATATTATTACAATGTTTCAGTTGATAACCAGTCACATCTAGTTCATGGTGAATATATTACAATGTTTCAGCTGATAACCAGTCACATCTAGTTCATGGTGAATATTATTACAATGTTTCAGTTGATAACCAGTCCACATCTAGTTCATGGTGAATATTATTACATGTTTCAGTTGATACCAGTCACATCTAGTTCATGGTGAATATTTATTACAATGTTTCAGTTGATAACCAGTCACATTCTAGTTCTGGTGAATATTATTACAATGTTTCAGTTGATAACCAGTCATCTAGTTTCATGGTGAATATAATTTACATGTTCAGCTGATAACCAGTCACATCTAGTCATGGTGAATATTATTACATGTTTCAGCTGATAACCAGTCACTCTAGTCCATGGGTGAAATATTATTACAATGTTTTCAGTTGATAACCAGTCACATCTAGTTCATGGTGAATATAATTACAATGTTTCAGCTGATAACCAGTCACATCTAGTTCATGGACCAGAGGGCCACAAATCACATATTTGGTCACTTTGGGGTGACAACGTCTAATGATGATTTTCAGTAAGGTCCATGTCTGTGTGTTATATGTTGGTTTGATAGACATGTATTGGAAGCAGCTAAATGTGGCTATCACTGTATTATATGTCCAATAACAAAATGATGCCTCTATTTCAGAGACGTATAAAAAAAAACAGCATTTTTATCTCAATGATCGGTAACACTTTACTTGACACATTATGAAATGTTTCAAATATTTATTAGGATCCACATTAGTTGTTGCAAAAGCAGCAGCTGCTCTTCCTGGGATCCACACAGAACATGAAACATGACATGTACATGACCAGCCAGGGGAGCCAGAGAGCCAGCAGGGGGAGCCACAATTCACATATTTGGCATTTGTTTGGGGCGGGGGTCAAAGTTTATTGATGATTGGTAACACTTTACTTGACACCAGCATCATAACACGTTATGAAATGTTTAAAAATATTTTATTTGCATCCCCTTTAGCTGTTACAAAAGCAGCAGCTGCTCTTCCTGGGGTCCACAAAAAAAAGGAAACATGACATTATACCGAACATTAATAGACAGAACAGCTCAAAGACAGAACTACATCAATACTTTGTAGAATCACTTTTGGCAGTGATTACAGCTGTGAGTCTTTCTGGGTAAGTCTCTAAGAGCTTTACACACCTGGATTGTGTAACATTTGCCCACTATTCTGTTCAAAAATCTTCAAGCTCTGTCAAATTGGATGTTGATCATTGCTAGACAACCTTTTCAGGTTTTGCCACAGATTTTCAAGCAGGTTCAAGTCAAAGCTGTATTTCYGCATTCATCCCAGTCATCAGAAACAGAGCATTGGGGAAAGTGGTGTCTGACATCAATGCGTGCGCAAATTGTGACTAGGGTGGGCATTCTAGTTTCTTTATTTCTATGTTTTCTATTTCTTTGTTTTTGGCCGAGTGTGGTTCCCAATCAGAGGCAGCTGTCTATRGTTGTCTCTGATTGGGAATCATATTTAGGCAGTTCTTTTTCCCTATTTAATTTGTGGGTTCTTGTTTTTGCACAGTAGCTGTATAGCCCTGCAAGACTTTACGTTCGTTTTTTTCCCTTTGTTGTTTTGGTGTTCATTTGAATAAATACGATGAACATTTACCACACTGGACCTTGGTCCAATTCCTATGACGAGCGTGACACAAATACAATGATAWTTTAATATGGTCAATTTCATAAAATGTTATATAACATAAACATACTGTTGACAAGTAGGCTATGGTGTAATGGAATGTTTTGCCTTCTGTGGTTGGTTTTGTGGGGTTTGACACTCTTATGTATAAAATTTGACACTCTTATACCATAAAATAACTAAAGTGGTAGTGTCGTGGAAATTACCACTATGGACTCAAAGTCAAAGTTAAATGAACAGATCTCTATTATCACGGCCGGAGAGGTTACAACAAACTAAATAGTCAAAGTACACAGCTTCTAACAGTCAAAGTCTGTTAGAAGCTCTGAAGGGGTGCTCCTCTTCAGCACGTTGTAATTCAATAGGGAGTCTCTGCTCTTTGTGCAATAAGGTGATAATGACCTTTCACACATAGTATTTCGGCGTTATACCAAAGTCAATTTGTTCCTTCTTTCTGTTTTCCTTCAGTTCGCCTTCTCTGAGCGAGCAAAGTACACAGAACATGCTGTAGATTGAACCCACCCATCTGTCTGCCAAATTTATTTTTGGCTCTTGTTTTTCGCTTAAATAGGATGTCGGTGGTGGAGCTGGGGAGGGTCGTCAGCGACAATGGCACACACCTGGGCCCGGGTGTGTCCCGGGATAAATACACTTCTTCCCCATTCATTGAGGAGACTCTCTCCATGCAAACACACTGATAGAGTTTGGTTGTGGCAATTTTGTGGCTGTTTGTTTGTTTGTTTGTTTGTTTGTTTGTTTGTTTGTTTGTTTGTTTGTTTGTTTGTTTGTTTGTTTGTTTTGGCACCTTTCACCACCCGTCATTATCACATTTATGCACGCAAACACTCACACCACTGATTACTGACTACACACACACCGTTGTTAATTGTATTTAGTTTACTTCAGTTGATAAATATATTTTGTTATTCCTTATCTCCACTTTGTCTCCCTTTTTGTCACGAACTTCGAGCCGGTTCGTGACAAGTGGGGGCTCGTCCGGGATCTTGAAGGTATTGTGTTTGGGAGAAAATGTGGAGTTAATGTTTGAAAACTCTAGGTGCTTTGTAGGTACTTTGTTTGCATTTTTTGTTCCAGATATTTTTGAGTTGTAATGTTTGGTGCCCAGTATTGGTTGCCTTTGTTTGGTAAACTTGCCACTGCAGTGGATAGTTGGTTGTGTGCTGCGTTGGAGAGAGTATATTAGCTAGTTTCAAGGCCCCTGCCCAGGCTGGAGACTCTTGCTCTACTCACTGCTGGGACATCGGTCTGAGGAGACGAGTACAATCGGTTGTGTACCTCAGTGGGAGATTTGGGTAGGGTAGTGACACTTGCTACCCGGAGCTATAGCCTTTCTTTTTCCCCTGATAGGCTTAGCAACGTGTTTTCACTTTGGAATACGTTGGGCATGGTTATTTTGTTTTATTTTTGTGGGCTGAGCAGTTGTCTTGGGGGCACATCTGTCGCTTAGGGGAATATGCCAGCGTGCTACATTGCATAGTTACCCACCGCAAATCCACATGAAGACTAGGGTTGAGTTATTGTAGGATTTGGGGAAGCTCCATATATATCTCATCTCTCTTCTGTGGTGCCCAGTGATTTGATTTGATTTGATTTGGTGCCCAGTGTGATTGTCATTTCTCTTGTGGTCCGGTCTGATGTGTTCAGCAGAGGGGAAGAGCGAGATATATCTTTTTTTGTATTTACTTTTGACTATGGTGTCTAATGTAGATGAGTTCATTCGCTTTCCATCAGAGGAACTGTTCGAATTATGTACTAAAGAACAGCTGTTGAACATTACAAGGTTGAAATTAGTGACAAACATCTAAAATTGTGTTAGGTTGATATTGAAGACCAATCTGATGGAGTGGTATTCAAGAAGTTACCACTGGGGCAGGCTCTGCTAAGGACTCGCCGTCTCCCCGTTTCGTTACAATGGCCGCCCCATCTGTTAGACCTAGTGGTTTGTCTTTTGAACAACAGAAATAACTGCTTCTGTTACAGCTAGAGCATGATCGTGTAAAGTATGAAAAGGAATTGGCATTTAAACAGGATATGGAGCGTGCTAAAATCAAGTTGCAACAAGAGCGGCTACAGCTGGTTTGGGAAGGGAAGCTCTCAGGGGAGAGTTTGCTCTGGGAAGTTGACCCAGATTTATCTAGGGGTCAATCCTCTCGGTCGTGCCCTGGACTCATTTGATATTTCTGGAAACTTATGGTTGTTTCCAAAATTTCATGAGATGTTCTTTTCGTTAGAGCTTGTTGCTGTCTCGTGCGCCCTGTTCCTGAATGTCTACGTGACTGACCATTGTTTATTTTGTTTGATATTGTCCTGTTCTGTTGCTCCTGTCTGTTCCCTTCTGGTCTTGTTCTTCTTCCTCTTAAACGTTGCTTTCTGTGCGCAAAGGTTCCTGAGGTCTGGGGAGGACGAGGTAGGCTGGGGCAAGTGGGAGTGTGAACACAAACCCCCTCATGATTTTGGGAGGCAGGCTGGGTGAATTTGGGACGCAGGCTGGGTAAATTTCGTGACAATCCTAACACAATAACAAGGAGCAAATTCACAGAACATCCTAACACAATAATCAGTAGACAACACAATATATATAGTCAGGTATTTGCAGAGACACAGAGGACACAAACAATATCCACTACAGTAGGTTTTGTGGGTTTTATGTAGGTGTCATAACCAGCCATAAAATAACACATATGTCACAACAGGTGTAAATATGTCATGACAGTGTTATGACCATATTATGACAGGTTGTCAACTGTTATGACACGGTTAAGACTGTGTCATAACGTGTTATGATGCTGGGTGTCAAGTAAAGAGTTACCTAATGATTTTCCTTAAGGTCCATGTCTGTGGGTTATAGTTCAGTATGATAGACACGTATCAGAGTTAGCTACTGTAAATGTACATGAATCAGGTTATCTAAATGTGTCTATCACTGCGTTATATGTTATGACCCCTACGTAGTTAGTTGTGTCAACAGGATTGAGGGTATTATAAGGGAACAATCTCCTAAAACTATGTCATTTTGATATGTTATTATCTTCCTAATACAACACATATTAAGGTATGAAACAATTGGAATGGTAATGACATCTCTTTGGGGGGGGGTCAAAGGCCATACTTGTTTTTGGTCAGCATATACATCCTTACTTCTATATTGTATTATCAAACAATACAAAATGGGAGTAATGGGTTGCATTCCAACATTAGATAACTTACAGCTGGTGAAGTATTAAAACCTTAAGTATGAATCTGAGTGCTGATAGACAGTCCAGACTTTAAAGAACTGTTTTGCTAACATATGATGTGCGTCTCTGGGTTGCCGGTTTGCCAGGCCAGTGGTCCCTGGGGAAGAAAAGGTTGAAGACCCCTGATTTAACCTCTTGAGATGGGAAAACATGTTCTTTATTAAGGTGAAACATATTATTCCCTTTAAAGTAAAGAATGTTTAAATTGGGAAGTAAAGTCAACACCATAAACGGGTACTCAATTGTGGGAACTACCCAAGTTCTGTAGGTAAGAGAGCTAACTATGTATCTATTGTTTGCCTCTTCATATTCTGACACCACTTCATTTAGAGAAGCTATTTCAATCTGATATCTCCCCTGTGGTCTACCATAGAATGTATAGATAAAGAGGACAACATTTCCATTTTAGAGCACATCGACAGACTTTTTACCTGGCTTGCTCTGGGATTCGAACCAGCGACCTTAATATTTGTAATATCACGATGTACGTTAAATAAAGATGAGAATCTCTAGTCTGTGGCGCACTGATTGGGGGGAGGATTGCTTAACTTCTTGCTTAACTTCTGTTTAAACCATGTCCATTTGGGGATATCTTCTAGGACAGCAGAGGTGTTGAGCAGAGTTGAATTCAACAAGGCTATTCATTGTTGGATAAAGATGAGAATGTCAGGTCTGGGAGGGAGAGTCACTGACCTTAGAATGTTTTCTTGACTTGATGACGAAGATACTGGTATGTTTAAATTCTAATAAATAACAAAAAAATCGACACCATAAAACAATGTCGCTTTTTAATTCATGCTTTTATTAAAGTGAACAGTACTTTGCTCCCAGGTACCATCTCCTGCGTTGTGCCCTGATCAAGGCACTTAACCCCTAAATGGGTCTTCAACCAAGGGGTGCTGCTCCATGGCTTTCCTTGTGCCTCTCAAAATTGTTTCATCATGTTGAGTTGGGAGATATCTTTAGGTCTAGGACAGTAGGGTGGTGGAACTGACCAGCGATGTGTTCAACTTGAAATAAGATGAGAAATGCTACTGGTCCTGTGGAGCCACTGATTGGGGGGAGGACTTGTTTTAACTTTCTTGCTTAACTTCTGTTTAAACCAATGTCATTTTGGATATGCTTCTAGGAATCAGCATGAGAAGATGTTGGAGCAGAAGTTGCATTCCCAACAAGGATATTCAACTTGGATAAAGATGAGAATGGTGCGGTCCTGGGGGAGAGTCACTGACCTTAAGACCTGTTTGTTTGCCTCGATGAAGAAGATACTGCTGATTTGAGGAGCTTATATGTTTTGTTGAGGAAATGTGGGCTTGAAGAAAGAGGAAGGAATTAATTGGGAGACCAATTTAATTACCAATGTATTTTCCCATGGTAAATTTGTGGCTCCGCCCAGTTTTCAGTTCTGAGCAAACGTAGGAAGTCAGGAATGCCTTGAAAGACATCACAAGGACAGGAAAGTTATTCACTAAGTTAACTTTATCTTTACAAAGCGTGTAGCATGTTTCACTAATCCTCACATTTTGGCTCAAACGTGTGGATAATAATCACTTATTGTTTAAATGTGGACAATATATAATAACACTGTAGAACAATTAAAACCATTTAAACATTATTTACCCCGTCTTAAATTCTTCTTTCCAAATGCCCTGGCTTTCTTCTTGGGTTTTTGGGTGGTTGACTCATTTCCTCAAGCCATTCTGAATCCTGCTGCCTCTCTGGCTCCCCTGCTGGCTCCTCTGGTCCTCCCTGCCTGGCTCTCTCCGTCCCCCTGCTGGTTCTCTGTCCCCTGCTGGCTCTCTGGTCCCCCCCGCTGGCTCTCTGGTCCCCCGCTGGCTTCTCTGGTCCCTGCTGGTTTCTGGTCCCGCTGGCTTCTGGTCCACCCGCTGGCTCTCTGGTCCCCCCCGCTGGCTCTCTGGTCCCCTCCTGCTTCTCTCTGGCGCCCCTGCTGGCTCCTGGCTCCCCCCTGCTGGGCTCTCTGGCTCCCCGCTGCTGGCTCTCTGGTTCCCCCCTGCCTGGTTCTCTGGTCCCCTGCTGGTTCTCTGGTCCCCGCATGCCTGGCTCTCTGTCCTCCTGCTGGCTCTCTGGTCCTCCTGCCTGGCTTTTCTTTGGTCCCCTGGCTTTGGCCCTTCTCTGGTCCCTCCCTGTGGCCCTCTGGTCCCGCCTGTCCCTGGGCCTCTCTGGTCCTCCCCCTGTGGCTTCTTTGGTTCCTCCCTGCTTGGGCTCTGTCCTCCCGCCTGGCTCTTTGGTCCCCTGCCTGGCCTCTTCTGGTCCCCTTCCCCTGCTGGCCTCTGGTCCCGCTCCCTGCTGGCTCTCTTGGCTCACCCTGCCTGGCCTTCTGGCTCCTTGCCTTGCTCTCTGGCTCCCCCTGCCTGCTCGCTGGCCTCCCCTGGCTGGCCCTCGCTGCTCCCTGGCTTTGGTTCCATTGTAACAGAACCCCAGCCCGGCCCCTGTTGGGTTTCCTTCCTGGCCCGTGGCCACCCCAGCAACTGTTGACGTGGTTGTAGTCAGATGGAAACTGGTTGATGAACTAGGGTCTGAACTTCTTGATTTGCCAGTCACCCTGTACACATGTGACTATTAAATCTTCTCAGTCTAATGTTAATGCGCTCCAGATATCATGCTCCTCCAGTCCATTCCTTTCTCCTGTTCTTTTAGGTACTGTTGTTACCTTCCTCCTCTCCCTAGTCCTCTTTAACTGTCTGTTTGAGCTCATGTTTTGTAGGTCAGGGGATTGTTTCTCTCCCAAACGCTTATTGAAATACTCCATCTTCTACCTTTTCTCCTCAGCTTTCAGCAACCCCTCCCTCTTCTCCCTCTTTCTCTCTGCCCAGGTGGTCAAGGACATTATCGCTCCAGTGGTACCAGGGATGACTGGAAGGTGAGAGCAGAGGTCACATTTAACATGGGTCCAAAATGGCACCGTATTCCTGAGATTAACATGGGTAACTAGGATCCCGGGACTGTCCCGGGACCAACCTTCACAATTCCCGAAAATAAAATGACAAGTCCCGGGAAATTACAACATTGCAGCAGCACCGGTGTCGCACTGATGCAATTCAACAAAATACACAACATGTGCAGCAGCAAAACATAAAAAATCTCATTATCCAAACAGGTTGTCGCAGGAATCCTTGAACCTAGCATATTTACTTCACATTGCAGCCTGGTCTCATTATGTAGACGTAACATAGTAAATGTAAACCCGCCACTCAAATTAGTATGATATGTTACGTTTGGTATGTTTACATAAGACAGATGCTTACCTAAGGCAAAAACAAAAAAAGGGTGCTTGTTCGGGGTGGAAGGGTAGGTGTATAATGCGAACGTTAACAAAACCAAAAAATTGCAAGTTTGAATCTCATCATGGACAACTTCAGCCTTTTAGCAACTTTTCAACTACTTACTGCTTTTGTGCTACGTTGCAACTACTTTGCATGTTAGCTAACCCTTCCCCTAACTCTAACCTTAATCCTAACCCCTAACCCCTATCCTAGCTAACATTTGCTATGTAGTTAACACAAGCCACATAGCTAGAATTTGTAACATATACGTTCTGCAAATTCGTAACATATGGTAAGTTTAGCAAATTCATAACATACTGTATAATACTGTTGTAAGTAAAGATTCCGCCTACGTAATTATTATATGAGTAATGGCTTACCAGCCAATCACACGAGAGTTGTTCAGTTATATTTGTTGCATTCTGGTTTAAGCATCAGATTTTGACATTAGATATTACCCCAGCATGGAACCAAGATAGTTCTCATGTTGCAGCTAGTCGGTCTAAGTGTATTGTATTATTTACAAGTTGGTAATGCAACGACCAAAGAGAGAAAGTTGTTGTGGCCTTCTTTCCATGCCTCCAAGCAACGAGGAGTTGGAGTTGACATCGGTCCAGGGTCATTGATCTAACTACAGTATAGTAGCTAGCAACCATTAGCCAACAACTGTGGTAAAGTATTGTCTTTTATCAATGGCGGTTATGATACCGTTAAGGACCTTAAGCATGGCTGAGGTGCACCCATGACCCGCTCGGAAACCAGATGGCATAGCGGAGAAGGTACGGTGGGGTTCGAAATGGTCAGTGATCTGTTTGCTAACTTGGCTTTCGAAGAATTTAGAAAGGCAGGGTAGGGGCAGCTTTCCAATCTTTAGGGATCTCAGACGATACGAAAGAGAGGTTGAACAGGCTAGTAATAGGGGTTGCAACAATTGCAAAAAAAAATTTTTTAGGAGTTTGTGCTACAGGATGTAAATTTCAGTTTGAAAAAGCTAGCCTTTGCTTTCCTAACTGCCTGTGTATATTGGTTCCAAACTGAATTTCACAGAATCTGTCTGTATAATATTTGGTTTATTGATCTCTGGCTGGACAAGTGGAATTGGTAGCTAATTTATTCATTTGCTCATATATCACTGATCAGAAACATTTAGCATGTAATAATGATGCCTTAATCAAGAGTATTATTAACGGACCTTTTATCATTGATGCAGTAACGGACCCTCTATCGACTGTTGACTATTTTATTAGACCACTGGCAGAACAGCACCCCTCCTTTGTAAAGGACACCTGCATAGTTATCGATATTATTGAATCTCTTGATCCTCTCCCTGAAAGTACTTACTTGTTAGTTACTTTTGATATTGAGTCGTTATACACCAATATTCCACACGAGGGCGGTAATGAAGCCATGGAACATTTTCTTCTGCAACGTGACCCTAATGAACTATCTTCCAGTGAATGCATTATAACATTGGCTGAAATAGTACTCTCACACACCTATTTGCCAACTGCTCTTAAATACAAGTAAAACTAATTGCATGCTCTTCAACCGATCGCTGCCTGCACCTGCCCGCCGTCCAGCATCACTACTCTGGATGGTTCTGACTTAGAAATGTGGACAACTACAAATACCTAGGTGTCTGGTTAGACTGTAAACTCTCCTTCAAGACTCACATCGAACATCTCCAATCCAAAGTTAAATCTAGAATTGCTTCCTATTTCGCAACAAAGCATCCTTCACTCATGCTGCCAAACATACCCCGTAAAAACTGACCATCCTAACCGATCCTCGACTTCGGCGGTGTCATTCAAAATAGCCTCCAATACCCTACTCAACAAATTGGATGCAGTCTATCACAGTGCCATCCGTTTTGTCACCAAAGCCCATATATACTACCCCCACTGCGAACTGTACGCTCTCGTTGGCTGGCCCTCGCTTCATACTCGTCGCCAAACCCCTGGCTCCAGGTCATCTACAAGACCCTGCTCGCAGGTCATCTAACAGATCTCAGCTCGCTGGTCACCATAGAAGCAGCCACCTGTAGCACGCGCTCCAGCAGGTATAGTTCTCTCTGGTCACCCCCAAAACCAATTCTTCCTTTGGCCGCCTCTCTTCCAATGACTGGAACGAACACAAATCTCTGAAACTGGAAACCTTATCTCCCTCACTAGCTTTAGCACCAGCTGTCAGAACAGCTCACGATTACTGCACCTGTACATAGCCCATCTATAATTTAGTCCAAACAACTACCCCTTCCCCTACTGTATTTATTTATTTATTTTGCGCCTTTGCACCCCCATTATTTATATTTCTACTCTGCACATTCTTCCACTGCAAATCTACCATTCCAGTGTTTTACTTGCTATATTGTATTTCTTCGCCACCATGCCTTTTTTTTTGCCTTCCCCTCCCTTATCTCACCTCATTTGCTTACATTGTATATAGACTTATTTTTCTACTGTATTATTGACTGTATGTTTGTTTTACTCCATGTGTAACTCTGTATGTGTATGTGTCGAACTGCTTTGCTTTATCTTGGCCAGGTCGCAATTGTAAATGAGAACTTGTTCTCAACTTGCCTACCTGGTTAAATAAAGGTGAAAAAAAATAAATAATAAATGTAATGTTTATAAATTATTTCTTTATCCTGACGGAGGGTACTGCCATGGGATCCCCTATGGCTCCTAACTATGCTAATTTGCATGTGGTTTACACATGTCATTCTCAATCCTGTCAACAACAAAAAAATCTTGCCTATCATTATTTGGAAACGGTACTTTGATGATATTTTTGTTCTATGGAGGGGTGATGCAAAACAGCTCTGACATTCCATGCTTTTCTTAACTCTTGTTCTGACCACATGAGATTTACTATGCAATCTAACACACGTCAAATCAGTTTCCTTGATCTTCTGATTTTGTGTGAGGATAATGTTCTATACACTGATCTTTACAGGAAACTACTGATTGTAACAGTTTGTTGAGGGCTGATAGCTGTACCCGCTTCCAACGTTTCAGACAAAACAACTTGCATACACTAACACAATATTAAACAAAACTATAAACAGACATACAGTCCAACAATTACATATTATGTGAAAAACACGAAAGTGACTGAGATGCAAAGAAAATTCAAGGAGAGGGGGAAGAAATGGTCAGATTAATACTGCCATTGAGAACATCCAAAACAAGTCGAGACATGATCTCTTTCAAGGACAGTCTCGCAAAAATAATTATTCTTGTGTTCTTACTATGCTCTATTTAAAGTGCTGAACAAATTAAGGAAATCTTTCACAAACATTGGCACATTCTAAGATCAAGGGGCGTAACTTTGGTTTTAGAAGTGGGGGGGACATCAGTCGGATAAACACTCCAAACAGCCTACCCGACCGCTTGGAGGCGTCCGCTTGGTCCTAATGCACACCCCTGCCTGTTATGTATCACATTACAAGTATATAACTGGGGGGGACAAAAATGCAATTTCAGAATGTGGGGGGGACATGTTCCCCAGTCCCCAGTGACAGTTGTGCCCCTGCTAAGCTCCGATGACATTATTGGTATTGTGTTTTCGGACCATCCCTATCCCATGTGACTTCTAACATGTGAGTTAACAGGTGGCAATGTTCCCTCTAAACTGCACGTGTGCGCGGGCTCTCAGCTTTCCCGGGACTGCCACATAGAATACATTTCCGCCTGCGCAGATTGAACTTGACTGAACTTTCTAGTTTTCCCCCTTTAGTTAACACGATCAACGTTTCCCTCTACTGTGGGAATTGCCAATATTAGCCACTTTCAATGCGACATACAGAAACAAAAAGAACCATGCAAGCAGAACGCACCAGAGTACGATTCTATTCCACTGACAGCCATGACTCAGCCCATACTCTACAGACCAATGAGTAGATGTGCTTGTTTTGAGATCAAAGAGAGAGCTGCCTATGTAGCCAAATGGACACGTGTTCATATTCTTTGCTAGTAAGCGAGTTATTATCCCAGTTATAGCTCATTTCGATTCAGCACTGGGGGAGTGGTTGCTTCCTACAACAGCACAAAACATTAGCATTTCTAGCCATTGTTGTTCTTCTTCTATGATGTAATGTAGGTCCGCAAACCAACGTTAAAGGTGCATGGCGCCACCTACTGTGCTGGAGTGTGTGGTCAATCACGGTTTACAACATGTCAAAATCCTCCTACCTAACTCAGTACTTCTGAGAAAATAAAAAAGAGCCCTACTAACTTCTAATAGACCCTCTCCCATCCCCCAAATCCCCCCAAACCTGTCCAACCTCAATGACCCTACACTTCAATCTTTCCCTCTCTTCAACATACAGTATTACAATATTACACCACGTGCTCCACCTTTTCATCGACCATACACTCCTCTAGCCATCTTTGAAAAGCAAGTCAGAGCTTTTTTTCTGTCTTAAAAGGGCAGTGTTGTATTTACAGACAGGCTTGAATAAGCTAAGCAGCTTTATAGGCAGAGGGTAGCATCCTTTGTCTAATTCTCTGCAGTAATGGTATAGGAATAATTAACTTTATTTTGTAAAGGTGTTTCTTGCATCTAACAACACATTTTCAGTCACCTCCTTGTCTGAAGGGAAAGTGSATAAACAGGTTAATGTCAAGCCCTGCATATTTTTCCAAAAGTCTCACGGAATGTAGGGCTACATTGAACAGCACACATTGGCTGCTACAATAGGCTGAATGATAGAGAAGCTATTTCCATGTTCAAATGTTATGGGATGCATTTTCTCCATTGATAGGCCTATATTATGATTAAATAAACACAGTAGCCTACTTGACCACTGTTAATACTGTAACTTAAAGTGTGTACAGCCTCAGTGTTCACAATAAATGCCTGCTGCAGAAGTTGCAKAGAAWATWCACAACTTTCAAGTTTTTGCTCAYCAGACATGAAATTTGCACAGCACTGAAAAAAATMAGTTCTCTGAGTTCTCTGCTTTTAATAACTACACACTCCAGAGCTGTTCTCTTTAAGTCTTTTTCAATAAGAATTTCTGTCTCTTCCATAATACTCTCCTTATAAAGAGCCATGTGATACATTTTGATTGTACTGCAATTGTTAATGTTCAGGTACCTTGTATATTTTCAGCGTATAACAGAACAGATATCCCTCCAAGGTATTGCAGTCAGAATAGAAGTCACAACAAGCAGAACCAAAACAATCCAATAACTGAAAAAGGTTTTAACATGAAATAACCTTTTCATGTTAAAGGTAATCTAAATATTTTAGACCAAACTATACTCTGGTTTCCACCCCCCCTCAATACTCTGGTCTCTACCCGCCCCTCAATACTGCTGGTTTCCACCCCCACCCCCATCCCTCAATACTCTGGTCTCCACCCCCCCCCCACCCCCCAATATTCTGGTCTCCACCCCCCTTTGATGTCATTCTAAAGCCTTGGTTAATGATGTTGAAAAACTGGAGAGTGATGGTGTAATCTGCCTTTTTCAACTGATAGAGTTCATGACACTGTCTGCAATAACTGGAGACCATTTGGGGATGCATGCAGTCCTTGGTTTCACAGAGTCCTTCAGTGGTCATTCCTTTTGCCGGTTCTGTTTGATAGAAAAGTCTAAAGCTCAGACGGTTTACAGTGAGGATGACCCTAAGATTGTCTTGCGTGGTGAAGATCTTATTGAAATGCATTTGAATCAGTTGCAATCAGACCCACAGCTACAATCTGTGTTCTGAGTAAAGAAAAAGTCTATACTAAACAGTTTGCAGCACTTCCATGTTTGTAGACAGGCCACCTCTACAACCTCACCACAAGAAGGAGACAGGCCAACCTCTACAACCTCCACCACACAGGAAGGAGACAGACCAACCTCTACAACCTCCACCACCAGGAAGGAGACAGGCCAACCTCTAACAGCTCCACCACACAGGAAGGAGACAGGCCAACATCTACAACCTCCACCACACAGGAAGGAGACAGGCCAACATCTACAACCTCCACCACACAGGAAGGAGACAGGCCAACATCTACAACCTCCACCACACAGGAAGGAGACAGACCAACCTCTACAACCTCCACCACACAGGAAGGAGACAGGCCAACCTCTACAACCTCCACCACACAGGAAGGAGACAGGCCAACCTCTACAACCTCCACCACACAGGAAGGAGACAGGCCAACCTCTACAAGCTCCACCACACAGGAAGGAGACAGGCCAACATCTACAACCTCCACCACACAGGAAGGAGACAGGCCAACATCTACAACCTCCACCACACAGGAAGGAGACAGGCCAACCTCTACAAACCTCCACCACACAGGAAGGAGACAGGCCAACCTTTACAACCTCCACCAACACAGGAAGGAGAGAGGCCAACATCTACAACCTCCACCACACAGGAAGGAGACAGGCCAACATCTACAACCTCCACCACACAGGAAGGAGACAAGCCAACCTCTACAACCTCCACACACAGGAAGAGACAGGCCACCTCTACAACCTCCACCACACAGGAAGGAGACAGGCCAACCTCTACAACCTCCACCACACAGGAAGGAGACAGGCCAACATCTACAACCTCCACCACACAGGAAGGAGACAGCAACATATCAACATAATCGTTTAGGGACAACAACGGAAATCAGAAAAGAACAAACAAGTTCAAGGAACGATAACCGAAGAAGTGGCCAGATGCCACAACTTGAGGAGGGCCTCAACCCTAACTGTGGTGTATTATTGGTAAATGGTATATATAGATTTTTGTATCAAATGTGTGAAATGTCACATATTAGGTTATAATATGTAAAATGATATAGACATTAATACTATCATACACTTTATGTGAACCGTTTGTGAAAACTGTGGCTTTCATGTGAAAAACTCAAATCAGCAACACAAAGTAAACTGTAGTGAGTAGCGACCCTGTGTCTATAAGGCTTCTTCTGTCTCACAGTAAACTGTGTTTTGGTTAAGGTGGCAGCAAAAGTCTGGTACAATACAACTAGTTTGGGTTATATGAGGGGGAGTGGACAACTGTGGGTGATAAACCTCAACAACGACCCTGTATAAGCTTGATAAATGTCACAGGTGGAAATGTGAGCCGGGTAGAAAACATGGGCTGAATAACAGGTGCTTCAAACATTGGTTAACAAAGACAGCAGTGGAGTTGGCAAGACACTACAGCTGTGGTTGGTTTCTCTCACCTCCACCATGGGACCAAGACACTGATTAGGAAACCGTGATGGTATGAGGGACAGCTTGGGAATTTAGCCAGGACACCAGGGTTAACACCCCTACTCTTACAATAAGTGCCATGGGATCTTTAATGACCTCAAGGAGTCAGGACACCGATTTAACATCCCATCCAAAAGACAGCACCCTACACAGGGCAGTGTCCCAATCACTGGCCTGGGGCATTGGGTATTTTTTAGATCAGAGGAAAGAGTGCCTCCTACGTGACCTCCAACACCAACTTCCAGCAGCATCTGGTCTCCCATCCAGGGACTGACCCAGACCAACCCTGCTTAGCTTCAGAAGCAAGCCAGCAGTGGGTTGCAGGGTGGTATATGTCTTATACATATATGGCTATACATGTCTATCATACCAAAATATAACCCACAGACATGGAACTTAATAAAAAATAAAAACCAAACATGTGAAATGTGGCCTCAGGCCCATGAACTTGATGTGCCTGGTTATCAACTGAAACATTGTAATACTATTCACCATGAACTAGATGTGACTGGTTATCAACTGAAACATTGTAATAATATTCACCATGAACTAGATGTGACTGGTTATCAACTGAAACATTGTAATAATATTCACCATGAACTAGATGTGACTGGTTATCAACTGAAACATTGTAATAATATTCACCATGAACTAGATGTGACTGGTTATCAACTGAAACATTGTAATAATATTCACCATGAACTAGATGTGACTGGTTATCAACTGAAACATTGTAATAATTCACCATGAACTAGATGTGACTGGTTATCAACTGAAACATTGTAATAATATTCACCATGAACTAGATGTGACTGGTTATCAACTGAAACATTGTAATACTATTCATCATGAACTAGATGTGACTGGTTATCAACTGAAACATTGTAATACTATTCATCATGAACTAGATGTGACTGGTTATCAACTGAAACATTGTAATACTATTCATCATGAACTAGATGTGACTGGTTATCAACTGAAACATTGTAATACTATTCCCTGTGCCTTACATTGGTAGGGGATACTATTCCCTGTGCCTTACTGTCCTGTATAAGTCTCATTTGATGACCTCAGACATTGTTTATTTAGCTTAACAATGACATCAATGCAGTAAGCAAGAGTACTAACATAACCCTCTTACTAGAATCATGCTAACAATTTTGCAAACATTAGCTAGGTAGGTAAAAATGTATCTATAATGTAATTGCTTCTTTGTAATCTTGCTAGCTATTTATCTACAGTGCCTTCGCGAACTATTCAGACTTTTGTTACGTTACAGCCTTATTCTAAAACTAATTGAATTAATTATTTTTCTGATCAATCTACACACAATACCCCATAATGACAAAGCAAAAACAAGTTTTTAGAAATTGCATCAGATTTATAAAGAAAAAAATATGATGGTTTTTGCAACTGCTCTTGTAGAAACGTTAAAAGTTCTTGAAATTGTCCACTTTGACTCAAAGTAATGATGGACTGTTGTTTCTCTTTGCGTCTTTGAGCTGTTTTTGCCATAATATATCAAATAGGGCTATCTTCTGTATACCACCCCTACCTTGTCACAACACAACTGATTGGCTCTAATGCATTAGGAAGGAAAGAAGTCCCACCAATTAACAAGGAACACATGTTAATTGAAATGCATTCCAGGGGACTACCTCATGAAGCTGGTTGAGAGACTGCCAAGAGTGTGCAAAGGTGTCATCAAGGCAAAGGGTGGCTACTTTGAAGAATCTCATTTATAAAATATATCTGGATTTMTTTAACACTTTTMTGGTTAKTACATGATTRCATATGTGTTAAGTCATAGTTTTGATGTCTTCACTATTACTKTACAATGTAGAAAATAGCAAAAATAAAGAAAAACCCTGAAATTAGTAGGTGTGTCCAATCTTTTGAATGGTACTGTTTATATAATATTAATAAAAATAATATTAGTGTACCGATATAGCTATCTGTAACGCATGCAAAATAAAATTCTGAGGATATGTAAAGAATAGAGGTCATTTMGGACACAGTTAAGACTCGAGATCTGGGTTCAAATATTATTGAATATAATTTCAAATACTTTATCTATGCTTGGTTGATCCTGCCTTGCTAGTTGACCAATAGAATAGACCCAAAATGACAAACCCTGTCCATCTAGCACCAGGCAGGCTAGAGCAAATAGTATTTGAACCCAGGTCTGTAAGTTGACATGACATGTTCTTAATAATTTAGATCAATACAGACACTTTCTTGGCATAAGCTCTAAGTCAGAAATGGTCCTTATTGTTTCCAATCTAAAGAATAGTTTTGAAACTTTCTGTTTGACATGGATTTATGTCAACACAATTACATGTAACTCACCTCTTCTCCGTAATTCCTCTGATGTTTCTTTCTGTAAATGAAGAGATGCATCCATTCATTCAGCAACAATGTGTTCTTCTGTGTATCTGTCTGTTTCGGCTTCTAGAACAACGCCACAACAAACAACAATAAACTCCAACACAGACCAACATGGCTGATCAAAATGTTGATGTCATCCTTTCTCTTTGTGATGTCATCATAGCCGAGTCCCAGTTCTGTTTGTGCTGTTTAGACAATTCTAATGAACAGGGAGTCGGCAATAAAGCACAAACTGATCTGAGACCAGGCTATCTGTGTGTGCTGTTTATTTAACTCCTGAACCAAGTTAGCCTAGATTAGATATTTCTTTATTGTTTGATTTTCACAAATATTTATATTTATATTTACGTACAAGAAAATGCAGACATAACATAATATGTACACATACATGAAAAAACTAAACACAAATGAGAGTTTAAGGACTCTAACCCCTCCCTTACACATTTAAAAACATTTTTTATTTTATTTAACTAGGCAAGTCAGTTAAGAACAAATTCTTATTTACAATGACGGCCTAGGAACAGTGGGTTAACTGCCTTGTTCAGGCAGAACGACAAATTTTTACCTTGTCAGTTCGGCGATTCAATCTAGCAACCATTTGGTTACTGGCCCAATGCTCTATCCACTAGGCTACCTGTCGCCCCATTACGTAGTTGTCTCTCCTATACTCAACCATACACATCCCCTTAATGTCCAAGCTCCCTGAGCTTTGCACATAATGATAATACACAAGCCTATTGTTTCAATGTCCATGATTATTGTACAGTTAGTTATATTTCATCTATCACTTTTCACTATTGCTTGTTGCCGAATGAGTGAATCTATCCCCATGCCCCTTAAGTCCTCCTTGTTGGTTCATAAGAGTCAGTGATGTGGCACAAATTTGTTTTTGTACCTAACCAGTTTGGACAGGGGAAGTGTGTGTTTACACAGGCAGCCCAATTCTGGTCTTTTTTCCATTAACGGGCCTTTTGACCAATCACATCAGATCTTTTCACCTCAGATCTTTTTCAGATCTGATTGATCAAAAGACCAATTACTGAAAAAAATATCAGATTTGTGCTGCCTGTATGAACGCAGCCCTGTAGTCAGGCTTCCAATAAAGTTGCAGTTGATCGGGACGGCAGGTAGCCTAGTGTTTGGTAGCCTAGAAGGTAGCCTAGAACTTTGGTCCAGGTAGCCTAGAACTTTGGTCCAGTTAAATAAAGGTTAAATTAAAATTAAGAAAATCTCAAAAAACAACATTTTCTGTGACCTCAACTATCCCCGAATCAAACAAAACATCACTCAGATCTCGCTTCTGTGGTTTTGCAACTAGAAGTTCCCCTGAATCACCATAGTTAACCTCCCTATCCAATGTGAATTCTACTGACATGTGAGTGAACAGGTGGCCAACAATGTTCCTTCCCTCTAAGCTACGAGTGTGCGCTGGCGTGCAGCTTCAGGACTGTGATTTCAGCCTATGAATTGAAACACGAGATTGAACTTCACTCAACTTTCTAGTTTTCCCCTTTTGTTAAGAATATCAACGGTATTCTATTGCATCGGCAGGCATGACTCAGGCCATACTCTACAGACCGGTGCGGCATAACCAATCAGAGCTGCAGTATCACTGTATGCAAATAGACCATTGCCATATAAGGAATTGTGCCATTCCTTTGAACTGGACTGTGTTTACAGCATGAGTGGTCGCGAGTAGATGCGCTTGTTTTGAGATCGAAGCGAGAGCTGCATGTAGCCAAATGAGCACATTTGTTCATATTCCGTGCTAGTAAGGTAGTGAGGTCTTAGCCCAGTTATAGCTAATTTCTAGCTAGCAATGGGGAGTGGTTGCTTCCTACCAGAGCACAAAACATCTGCATTTCTAGCCATCTTTGAAATGCAAGTTAGGTAAAGAGCACAGCATATTTTTTCCAAAAGTCTCATGGAGTGCAGGCCTACATTGAACACCACACACCGGCTGCTACTGTAGGCTGAATGATAGAACAGCTATTTCCATGTTAAAATGTCATTGGATGCATTTTCTCCACTGTTTTTTGATGATAGGTCATTCTGAAAGGCCTACATTACGATCAGCAGCCACAGTACTTGGCCACGATTATAACTGTAACTTAAAGTGTGTATAGCCTCAGTGTTCACAATAAACGCCCTCGGCAGAAGTTGCACAGAATTTTCATAACTTTCACGTTTTCGCTCAGCAGACCTGAAATTTGCTCAGTGCCAAAAATGTAACATTGGTGGCCAATTATAGTGAATGGTGATTAGTCTCCATACTTCTCTTCTTCTCTACAACGAGACAGTACACTGAAACCTTTAGAGGAGACTAACAGCAGTTCAGGCAGTCTACAGGAAGTCTGCTGATAGTGACCTTGATTTGACCCGATCACGCTGAAAGATCTGCTATGAATCATTCAATCATCCAAAATTAAAAAGAGGACAGAAATTACTGTAGATCTGATCTGACAGATACAACTACTGTTTAGTCTTGATGATGTCATGAACAGCCAACTGGTTGATTCCATAAACAGCCAACTGGTTGATCAGAGCCAATCAGAGCCTTCTATTCAGAATATTCACAGAATTCTGACCATTGTTACACTATTCTCTACATGTGGATCCACTGAAAAGGTCTAGTAGCCTTTAGGAAATTACAAAATGAAGCGCAGGACCCAATTTACTATTACAATTTCACTCCAATCATTGCTGGTTGATTTTAGTTGACTGACAGTGTTCATTTTGATCCATTATTATACAAATGTGTTCAGTCATTAATTGATCAATCAAGGCTGTACAGGAAAAAATACAACTATTATTTTTATTTTAGACTTTTCAAAATAAACCATGTATAGAATACAATGTGAACAGCTGTGGTACATTGAAGACAGGAGGAGATACAGATTGTTAGTATTATTATATATGTTTTAATTGTTCTTTAAGGTAGACATAAAGACAGAATATAATCTGTTGAAACAAAAATATATTTAGCATTCAAAACAAAATAATAACTCACTGGTTATATTAACACATATGCAGTAATCAAGTTACATTGTTATAGCCTAAAAATAAAGATTACTTAGAACGGCTCTGTCAACCATCACTAGGTGGGGGTGGGGGTGGGGGTGGGGGTGGGGGTGGGGGAGGAGGGCTGGGGAGGGGGGTGGGGGGGGGGAGGAGGGGGTGGTGGAGGAAGGAGGGGGTGGGGGGGAGGAGCGGTGGGGGGGGAGGGGGTGGGGGGGTGGTGGTGGGGGTGGTGGGGGGGGGGGGGAACATAGCGCTGATTATAGAAGGATATAGATAAGATATCTTGACAAGATCAAGGTTGTTAAGTGTCACTATCATCTTCTTCCACCTCAGGATGGGTGGTGCTGCCGTCTCCTGCAGGGCTGCATTCGGAAGGCGTAGTAGTTCTTTGGTTTCAGAACTACACACTCCTGAGCTGTTCTCTTTAAGTCTTTTTCAATAAGAATTTCTGTCTCTTCCCAAATAATCTCCTCAAATAGTGCCCTGTGATATGGTCTGACATCCTTGCAAGTTATAGAACAGATATCCCTCCAAGTACTGCAGTCAGAATGGAATTCCCAACAAGTAGAAACAGAACCAGTCCTGAGCCGTAAACCTGAAACAGAATTAGCAAACGTTGAAGCAAACGGAACGCACCGATGGTATCTCCAACCCCCCCCCCCCCCCCCCCCCTCAATACTCTGTTCTCCACCCCCTCTAATGCTCTGGTCTCCACTCCACCTCAATAGATCTGGAGACTTTTAAAAATCAATGACAATGAAATAATTAAAGATAGTTACCATGGAGAACCTTTTGAAATCAGTTTGCTTTCCTACATCCTGTTGTATGTTGTGTTATCAGTGTTGTATCTGCAGGGATGATTTTCTCTTTGATAGCCACACGTACCAGTTCCCATCAAAAAGCACACACACAAACCCACAGCAACCCTTTAGAGACTGCCTTCATGAAGATTCCCAACAGTCTTCCCCACAAATCACATCTGCATCTGCATGTCATTCTCAAGACTCGTTGAAACTCTCTATCCATCCAGAGAGTCAAGAGAAACAAGATCACAGCTGGAAACACCATGTAGTAGATACACTGGTCAGCGGTAATGTCTGATTTAACACCATCTTTACAAGAGCATTTTAAGTGGTCATCAAACATAAGTGGGTAAAGAAAAAGAGCAAAGAAGGTCATGTAAAACTGCCTGATTTTTTCATTCGTTCGAACAGCATGTCAAATGCTGGCTTGAAGTGCTCCATCATGATCAGATTTTCTTACAGCGTCTCCTGACTACCGTCCCGTCTACTTTCTTCTCCCAAGATGAAACAGAGTGATGATGTTAGTGGCTGATAGACCTCTGCTAAGTATGCTTACTCTGGTCTCCACCCCTCTCAAAACTCTGGTCCCCCCCTCCTCAAAACTCTGGGGACTTTAAATGATCAGGCACATGTTAATAATGAAAGGTACTCACCATGGGCTAGTTTTGAGGTAAGTTTCTAGGTCCTCTTGGGAGGGGTGGTATCAGTGTTGTTCCTGCAAGGAAGTGTTGCTCTTTAATTGACCACATACCATTCCCCATCAATTACCATGGATCCTAGATCTGTTACTGCTTGTTAAGCTAAACCAACAATGTCAGAGGACATTAAAACATCTAGTTTATTTGGAATATTATTACAATGTTTCAGTTGATAACCAGTCACATCTAGTTCATTGGTAATATAATTACAATGTTTCAGTTGATAACCAGTCACATCTAGTTCATGATGAATATTATTAACAATGTTTCAGTTGATAACCAGTCACATCTAGTTCCTGGTGAATATTATTACAATGTTTCAGCTGATAACCAGTCACATCTAGTTCATGGTGAAATTATTACAATGTTTCAGTTGATAACCAGTCACATCTAGTTCATGATGAATATTATTACAATGTTTCAGTTGATAACCAGTCACATCTAGTTCATGATGAATAGTATTACAATGTTTCAGCTGATAACCAGTCAACATCTAGTTCATGGTGAATATTATTACAATGTTTCAGCTGATAACCAGTCACATCTAGTTCATGATGAATATTATTACACTGTTTCAGCTGATAACCAGTCACATCTAGTTCATGATGAATATTATTACAATGGTTCAGTTGATAACCAGTCACATCTAGTTCATGATGAATATTATTCAATGTTTCAGCTGATAACCAGTCACATCTAGTTCAGTGTGAATATTATTACAATGTTTCAGCTGATAACCAGTCACATCTAGTTCATGGTGAATATTATTACAATGTTTCAGTTGATAACCAGTCACATCTAGTTCATGGTGAATATTATTACAATGTGTTTCAGCTGATAACCAGTCACATCTAGTTCATGGTGAATTTATTACAATGTTTCAGTTGATAACCAGTCACATTCTAGTTCATGGAACAGAGGCCACAATTCACATATTGCCCAAAAATGTTTCTCAATGATTGGTAACACTTTACTTGACACCCATCATCATAACGCGATTATTGCATTTTTACAAATTTCATTAGGATCCCCATTAGCTTTTGCAAAAGCAGCAGCTGCTCTTCCTGGGATCCACACAGAACATGAAACATGACATAATACAGAAACATAATAGACAAGAACAGCTCAAAGACAGAACTACATCAATACTTTGTGGAATCACCTTTGGCAGTAATTACAAAAGTGAGTCTTTCTGGGTGAGTCTCCAAGAGCTTTCCACACCTAGAATGTGTAACATTTGCCCAGGATTGTTTTCAATACTGTTAAATTTGGGTGTTGATCATTGCTAGACAACCTTTTCAGGTTACCAAATATTTTCAGGCAGGTTCAAGTCAAAACGGTATCTCGGCATTCATCCCAGTCATCAGAAACAGAGCATTGGGTTAGGTGCGTGTCTGACATCAATGTGTGCTCAATTACAATGATAATTTAATATGATCAATTTTAGAAAATGTTACATAACATAAAACATACTGTTGACAAGTAGGCTTTGATTTTATGATTATGATTTTTCAACGCTGATACCGATACCGATTATTGGAGGACGAAAAAGCCGAAACCGATTAATCGGACGATTTTTGAAATGTATTTGTAATAATGACAATTACAACAATACTGAATGAACACTTATTTTAACTTAATATAATACATCAATAAAATCCATTTAGCCTCAAATAAATAATGAAACATGTTCAATTGTTGTTTAAATTATGCAAAAACAAAGTGTTGGAGAAGAAAGTAAAAGTGCAATATGTGCCATGTAAGAAAGCTAACGTTTAAAGTTCCTTGCACAGAACATGAAACATATGAAAGCTGGTGGTTCCTTATAACATGAGTCTTCAATATTCCCAGGTAAGAAGTTTTAGTTGTAGTTATTATAGGAATTAATAGGACTATTTCTCTCTATACCATTTGTATTTCATATACCCTTGACTATTGAATGTTCTATAGCACTTAGTATTGCCAGTGTAACAGTATAGCTTCCGTCCCTCCCTCGCACCTACCTTGGCTCGAACCAGGAACACATCGACAACAGCCACCCTCGAAGCAGCGTTACCCATGAAGAGGAAGGGAATAACTACTCCAAGTCTCAGAGCAAGTGACGTTTGAGAAACGCTATTAGCGCGCACCCCGCTAACTAGCTAGCCATTTCACATCGCTTACACCAGCCTCATCTCGGGAGTTGATAGGCTTGAATTCATAAACAGTTCCGTATTAATTTTCGGTGTCCAAAATGACCGATTTCCGATTGTTATGAAAACTTGAAATCGGCCCTAATTAATCGGCCATTCGATGAATCGGTCGACCACTAGTAAGGACTGATGCTGGAGTAGAGAAACATTTAACTGGAACAGACATGGAACAAGACGGGACCAGCGTCAGCACACGGGTATACAAGGACATATGACAATCCATGTGGAAGCGGGGAACAGAGCGGGGGAACAGACAGATTTAGGTGAGGTAATGACAGAGGTGACTGTGTCCAGGTGAGTCCTATAATCGCTGATGCTCGTGACGGGGGAAGGCAGGTGTGCGTAATGATGGTGGTAGGAGTGCGTAATGCTGGGGAATGCTGGGGGAAGAGCGGGAGCAGGCGTGACATGTAGATGTCATAACCAGCCATAAAATAACTGCCGTGATAGTGTTGTGGAAATGACCACTATGGACTCAAAGTTAAATGAACAGATCTCTATTATCACGGCCGGAGAGGTTACAACAAARGTATTACTAAAAAGTACAAGTCTGTTAGAAGCACTGATGGGGTGCTCCCCTTCAGCACATTATCCTCAAACTAGGTGTCTCTGCTCTCAGGGTGCAATAAGCTGATAATGACATCGCACACATAGTATCTAGGCCTTGGGCCAAGGTAACAATGTGTTTCCTTCTTTATGTTATTCTTCTATCAGTTCCCTTCCTGAGAGAAAAGTCACAGAACATTCAAACACAATAACAAGGATCAAAGTCACAGAAAATCCTAACACATTAATCAGGAGACAAGACGTTCATATAGTCAGGTATTTGCAGAGACACAGAGGACACAAACAATGTCCACTACATTAGGTTTTGTGAGTTTTGACACTCTTATGTAGGTTTTATAACCAGCCATAAAATAACAATACATGTCACAACAGGTCTAAATATATGTGTCATGACAGTGTAATAACCTTATTATGACAGGTTATGACAAGTTATGTCAGCTGTTATGACATGGTTATGACTGTGTCATAGCGTTTTAGGACTCTGGGTGTCATGTAAAGTGTTACATGATCATGAGTTCCATGTCTGTGGGTTACGCAACTCGAAACTCATTTCAAAAGGCAGTCCATGGTGACTACCTTTCATTACTTACCTGCTATTGATTATTAAAAGTCCATAGAGTTTTGAGGGGGGTGTGGAACAGAGTATTGTACATGTTTATGCTTTTCATTTTGATAAGTCACTCTGAAATTAAAGGCCTAATTTTGTTATTGAACAAGTTGTTCATCCGTCGAGTGCAGGTGGTACACTCTAATATTTGCATTGCTATCTGTACCATCTTGGCAGACAAAACCACAGACTGTAAAACAACAGGATGCAGCTGCAAAGTGCTTGTGCCAGTGAACACCATCACTGAACACCATCTTGGTGGGAGCCGTGGTCGACAGACATTCTGCCGTTGGAAAGAAGACAGAGCAAGATTGACAACTACTACATCGTGGTGGACAAGAGGCTTGTTCCCTGCCAGGCAACTAGTGGTCTGTGTTCATTTGATGAACTGGTCAAAACCCACTTTGTCTTTTACCTGACGTATGATGATGCTCTTGTCAATTTCTACACATTTGTGCAGACAACCATCTACAACATTGATGTAGGCCAAACAAGAGAGGACTCTAGTGTGACAGAGTTGAGGACAAAACTTCTTAACTAGATAAATGTATGTCAAGGTGCTGTTAAGCATTGCACAGAAACAGCCAGTCATTGATATCTCTTTGATAACTGAACATAGCTTCTATCCCTCCACCAGGATTAGATTGGTCTGTGCTCCAGATGGTTGTAGACGGCAGTTTTCAACATACTCAGGTTTCAGAAAACATTTGAATAGTATTCATAAGGATATTGGTCAAGTAGTTGATGCTTAGAAGGCCCCTCTAATGTTGTTGATTCTCCAGTCCAGTCAGAAGCTCCACAAATGGGTGGTGACATTGGTGTCCCACATGATAACTGTGGTGGAGAAATTACAAGATTATGGTATAATACTGTTTATGCATCGAATGGTTGTTTTATGCAATAGAATAGGGTTCATAGAACTGTCTCATCTGTGTCTGTGTGAAATCAGTTGAACCTCTGAAACGTGGGCTGGCAACTGATTAAGTGATGGCTAGGTGATAAAAGCAACAGCCACATTCCATTCTATGATCAGTGGTGCATGTGAGGGAGATGTCTCCGGGTCTGATTGAGCCTCCATTTCAGAGACTGAGTTGGTGTCTGTAAGAGATCTGTTATGGTTAGCTGATAAGAAGAACCTTGTCTTTGGGGGCCAAACCCTGGTTTCCATACAATGAGAAGAGTCTTCACAGCAGATACTGTCTGCTCTGAAGTATTCATTTATTTCATAACATATCCTAACCTTTTGACCCATTCCACACATCTGTTGTTTTGTCACGTATTCAGGAGGATGTGTCTTAACTATAAACTGCTGTGACTTAGTTCTGCTCGTAGAGTTCCTCAGTGATCACCTCCGGTTGGTTACCGACCAACTCCATTACTACAATAATTAAATAATAAAGTTCAATTGTGTTGAAGAAATCTAAAAGTCTCTCTGCTTTGATTAGAATAATTCCATGACATAACACTCATAGAGATTGTTTTGAGAAGAATGGACAGAGTCTTGCTGAAGATATGTGTGCCTCCATCATTGCCAGGTCCAAGCTAGTGGTGTTGCAAATAGTGTTGTGTCAACAGTAGTGTGTGATTTAGGAGAGCTTACTACTGGGCTGCACTTCCAAATTAAACAATACGTTCTGTCAGTTCTGCCTATGGATAACCCCTCTACATCTGCTGGAAAGGATAGCCTTGAGAACTTTGAAAACCCATTTGCCAGTTTTAACACAGAAACTAAGAGAACAAAGTACTTCAACCAAAAATGGTGTGTTGTGGAGCCAGTAGAAGTAGTGTTGGGAGTGAGATTTGATAGCAGGAGAAATAGACAAACAGGTGCGTATGATCAAATCCCAGTGAAAGACACTTGTGTATATTCCTAAACTGGAAACATTGACGTTCATGTGTCGCAATTCTGAAATCTACAAGTTATTGGAAAATGCCCTTAGGGATACATCTGTGGGAGACACTTATGAAGACTTTTGTGATGAAAGTGACTGTAAGACTCGTCCCTTGTTCTCAGAACATAGAAACGATTTACAGATCCACTATGATGACTGTGAACCTGCCAACCCGCTTGGGTCCAAGAGTGGTGTTCACAAGATAAGAGCCATTTATTTTGTGCTCAGGAATCTGTCACCCAAGTTTAATTCCACTGTGATGAATATTAATTTAGTGTCATTATTTCACTATCAAGATCTAAAGAAATGTGCCTTTGATGCCATTCTAGACCTCTTGGTTAATTATGTTAAAAAACTGGAGAATGATGGTGTATATTACCCTATTTCAACTGATAGAGTTTGAGGCACAGTCTGCCAAATAACTGGAGACCATTTGGGGATGCATGCAGTGCTTTGTTTCATAGAGTCCTTCATTGGTCATTACTTTTGCATTACTTTTGGTCATTACTTTTACTTTTAAAATTGTTGTTTGAATATGTGACCTGATTCAGGAAACTTGGCGTATGTCGCAAGTTACGACTTCACAGGAGAGCCGTTTGAACTTAAAAACTATTGTCACAAATGTCTCTGAAAATTGTATTTTGAAACGTGTGCTTCTCTCTAGAATCTACTGGTTTGACTCTGGGTACTTGGAGTGCAAAACCCGTCCAACTAAAGTCAACCTAGAGAACAGTGGAAATAACGTAGCACTTCATTCTATTCAAACTCTGTGTCTTGTGAGAAATGTTCCCTTGATTTTGGGTGATTTTGTTCCACCAGGAAATGAGAACTGGAATGTGATGCTCATCTTACTGCAAATAATCCACATAGTTTTTTCCCATTTTCTTAGGCAGGGCATGACTGTGTATCTGAAGCAGTTATTCATTGAACATCACACACTTTTCAAACAGTTGTACCCACATAAAAACGTAATACCCAAACATCACTTTATGATACATTACCCAGTATGCATAAGACAAATAGATTATTTCTTACATACAGCATGTGGAGCATGAGGTTTGAGGCAGAGCACAAACTCTTTAACAAACCCAAAGGTTGCAAGTTTGAATCTCATCACGGACAACTTCAGCCTTTTAGCAACTTTTCAACTACTTACTGCTTTTGTGCTACTTTGCAACTACTTTGCATGTTAGCTAACCCTTCCCCTAACTCTAACCTTAATCCTAACCCCTAACCCCTATCCTAGCTAACCCTTCCCCTAKCTCTAACCTTAATCCTAACCCCTAACCCCTATCCTAGCTAACCCTTCCCCTAACTCTAACCTTAATCCTAACCCCTAACCCCTATCCTAGCTAACCCTTCCCCTAACTCTAACCTTAATCCTAACCCCTAACCCCTGTCCTAGCTAACATTTGCCAAGTAGTTAACACAAGCCACCTAGCTAGAATTCGTAACATATTATACGTTCTGCAAATTCGTAGCATATGGTAAGTTTTGCAAATTTATAACATACTGTATAATACTGTTGTAAGTAGAGATTCCGCCTACGTATTTATTATATGAGTGATGGCTTACCAGCCAATCACATGAGAGTAATGAGATATTACCCCAGCATGGAATCAAGCTAGTTCTCATGTTGGAGGTAGTCGGTCTAAGTGCATTGTATTATTTACAAGTTGGTAATAAAACTACCAAAGAGAGAAAGTTGTTGTGGCCTTCTTTCCACGCCTCCAAGCAACGAGGAGTTGGAGTTGACATGGGTTCAGGATCATTGATCTTACTACAGTATAGTAGCTAGCAACCATTAGCCAACAACTGTGGTAAAGTATTGTCTTTTATCAATGGCGTTTCTGATATCGTTTAGGACCTTAAGCGTGGCTGAGGTGCACACATGACCCGCTCGAGAAAACAGATTGCATAGCGGAGAAGGTACGGTGGGATTCGAAATGGTCAGTGATCTGTTTGCTAACTTGGCTTTCGAAAAATTTTGAAAGGCAGGGTAGGGGGATGACTGCGGCAGCTTTCCAATCTTTAGGGATCTCAGACGATACCAAAGAGAGGTTGAGGGGTTGCAACAATTGCGGTGGATCATTTTAGAAAGAGAGGGTCCAGATTGTCTAGCCCAGATGATTTGTAGGGGTCCAGATTTTGCAGCTCTTTCAGAACATCAGCTATCTGAATTTGGGTGAAGGAGAAATGGGGGAGGCTTGTGGGTGGTGCAGAGCTGTTGACCGGGGTAGGGGTAGCCAGGTGGAAAGCATGGCCAGTCGTAGAAAAATGCTTATTGAAATTCTCCATTATCGTAGATTTATCAGTGGTGATAGTGTTTCCTAGCCTCAGTGTAGTGGGCAGCTGGGAGGAGGTGCTCTTATTCTCCATGGACTTTACAGTGTCCCACAACTTTTTGGAGTTTGTGCATGAAAATTTCAGTTTGAAAAAGCTGGCCTTTGCCTTCCTAACTGCCTGTGTATATTGTTTCCTAACTGAATTTTACAGAATCTGTCTGTATGTTTATTGATCTCTGGCTGGACAGGTGGAAGTGGTAGCTAATGTATTTGTTTGCTCATATATCACTAATCAGAAACATTTAGCATGTAATAATGATGCCTTAATCAAGAGTAATATTTATCTGACTCACATAGTAGCCTTGTATAGCCCTATATAGAGCGAGGCTGTTTTCCTATCATCCCAATCCCACTGAAACCCCAAATCCTCACTCCTGTCTCGCATGAAAATACCTAACTGTATTCTGTAATCTATAGGTTGCATTATCAAAGCACCTCTTGCCTATGCATGCCAAAAAAAAAGCTACAACATTTCTCCTGCTTCTCTGTGCTGTTTCGTATTGCTGCCCATATGAGAGCTTCGGTAGAGAATGTGTGATCAACAAATGGTATGAGAGTAGATATGGATATTTATTGAAACAGAGTTGGTCCCCGTTAAGATACCATGATATTTACAGTATGTCCTCTCTTCATCTCCCCGTTATTCATGAGCTGATCTGCTATCTGTAAAATTATCAACTC
>NW_019943115.1:99816-106959 GCF_002910315.2 Salvelinus sp. IW2-2015
CTAGACTATATATCTTACAGTACTCCGAGTATGACATAGATGCCAGTTCCCCTAGGGACCAGTCTCGTCTATATCTTGCGTGCCTTGGGTGAGGTCATCTAAATACAGTTCACGCTCTGACAAATTCGTAGCCCCCCATCATCAGACACCCTGGACATCCACTTAGCAGCATTCGACAATGAGCCACCACAATACTCCTACTATCGCAACTAATATGCTATTTGCAACTCCCACACTTGCCCCCCGGTTTGTCCCACCGCTTGAGATGAACAGAAGAGGACTCCCTGATATCGCAACGAAGCAAAGGAACTAGTCTCACTTGACCTGAAGCCTCTCCACTCAAGTAGTCACAACACACCAACAGAGTCACAGCGAGATAATTGAAGCGACTAGGACACTACGCTATTGCACCCCAGCGACTGCCGCGTTTTTTCCACATATGAACCAAAAGGCCTACAGAATGAAACCGGAACGAAGTAGAGAAAGACTTGTCTCTCGGATTGAGCACACTTACAACGCCTCCAGACGATGAATCCACAAGTAGGCCCACAAAATCTGCTCCTATCACTGAGCCAGTGAATAAAGCGGACTAAAAAAACGCTCCCTCTCGTGCGACCAACCTTGTATCCTTAACTTCCTGAACGAGCCGCCACCCCAGGTGAGGAGACAGACAGGGGCATCACACACTCCCATCCATCCCAGTCTGTCTGACTATCTAACAACTCGGTGAAGGCCCCTCAGGAGTGTGTGATGGTTCCAGGCAACAAAACCTCTCTATCCAAGTTCAGCAAGACACAAGAGCTAATCGGGACGTACAGGAAACGGAGGTGCCCCGAGCATCCCACATTCACATTGTGCATGGGTGCCTAGCTACGTGATAGCGGCTCTTCGAGAGCTTCCACAGATTCCCTCATGTCCACATCAGCTAAAGAATTTCCGATTGGTCCCACACCACCTAAACACATTCGTGGAGAAGAAGCGGACGACAACCAGCCTACTTTGATCCCCCCCCTGGAGCCCTGAAATACTAAATTGTGTAGCAATGGCCCTGAGTCAGCAAAATAGGTATAAACATTCAAGCGAGCTTGAGTCTGTGAGCCGTTTAATCAATATGATCCTTCGAATGGTATTATTTTGGTGCGTCTCAATTGACAAACCAAGCTATACAGTAAAAACTGTACCTTGATTAAACCCTTTACTTTTGTCAATCTATTTTATTGTTCATATTTTTTACACTTGTCTCATAAGGTCTCATAGGTGCGTCTTTTTGGCTCCATTTGTGAGCTGGTCTTACTCATGGAGTACACAGTCAAAAAGTTCGAAGCGTCAAATAATGTCAAGCGAAACCAGTTGCTCTACACATGTACTTAAATTGTCCACACAGGCCAATATGACAAGTATTGAAAGTGTGCCAAATCCAGCTTATGTTCCACTTTGCCATATATGATCATAGGATGTCGGTTTCCAAACACAAAAGTCAGTGAACCATGTCCAAATGGCATTTATACTGCCCAAATGATATATAGCACTATGTTAAGCCATGAATCAACCTAGATGGTTTATTTGTCATGTATGATGAGGGAGAAGTGGGACTCTGTTGTTTGATACCACACCCACTGTTTCCAACTCGTTTAGAAGCCATCTATCACATATTTCAGAGCAGGCCCAAAATTCACAGTGCCTTCTGTTTAAACCATAATAAAAACATAAAACACATAGTTACATTCTAGCTGCGGGTACAGTTCTGACATTATGTGTAGGCCTAGCTGAGGCATCCCCGAATCCCACGTTTTGGCTCAATAGGTCATTTGGAGCCCGAGCAGCGACCTTAATTGGTGCTGAAAATACAAATTTTCTGGCCGTTGCTACGGGGTCCTTGAATGAGCTATCGGACAGAAACGTTAGGGTCCGTCTCTATGGGCCGAGGCGGTTTCAATGCACCTAGTCTTTCGACTCTGGTACTTTTCTAAATGTCATAATTTTCGTGATGGTCAAAATGAATTGAAGTTATTGCAAATGTACAAGGCTGTTTCTCAGTCTGAGAACCTTCTAGAGCCACATAACTCACCGTGCACTATCGACTTGGGCTCTAGAACAGGTTTCCAAAGTTTCAGAGCTCTAGGTCTGACGGTTCCTTCATAGTTCGAACGAAGGTAACTATGGCAGGCTCTGTGTGGCTATAAGCCCCACACTGCGTCACTCCATCCTTGCTGTGTGTGTGTGAGTTTTTCTTGGAAATCTGATGGGAGAAATGACTGATTTACAGTTCATGAGGGTTGCCTAATCAAACAACATATGAAGTTTTAACCCTTCYAAACAGCCCCTATGATCCCAATTTAAGAGACTTCCAGTTGGCACAGGACGCTGAAAGTAAACACATATCCTCATTGGGGTAGGCTTTTACAGAATCCTGAGTTGAAAGTCTTTACCGTAAGAATTGACTGATTTACACAGGGTTGAATGCAGTGATTTTAACAAACTGCACCTTTAAGGTGAATTTAACCACTTCAGGTTGCTCCAGGAAGCTTATAATCAACACAGGTAGACCTCATAATGGCCTGATGAATTGTCATCAAAGACAGGTTCATAAGGCATTCATAACCCACATAGGGTTCAGGTTGAATTTAGGGGAGCAGGCAATGTATTTCTATGGGGAGAGAAGTCATTGCATTGAGTTTTTTCTTTGACATCTGTTGGGAGAAATGACTGATTTACAGTTCATGAGGGTTGCCTAATCACACATATGAAGTTTTGGAAACAGCTGACATTTTTAACCCTTCGAAACAGCCCCTATGACCCCAATTTAAGGCACTTCCGGTTGACACAGGAAGCTGACAGTGAACACATATCGGCCTTGGGGTAGGCTCTTACGTTACGTCTTTACGTTAAGAACTGACTTATTTACAGAGGGTTGAATGAGTGAGTTATTTCAAAAAAAGTTCCGAAACCCACCTTAACAGATTTGTCTGAATACGCCGCAACTGGATCTGTAACTTGTTTTGGGGGAAAAAACATATTTTTTTGAGCCAATTGTACGAATTACGCTAGATAAATGGCTGGTTCTTTTTTTCCTGACACCGTAGGTTCATGTACTTTGACGTGAAGCTGTCAAATTAGCGCTCGATTTTCATTTTTGATCTTTAATCCCAGAAAAATGGCCTTAACTCAAAAAGCGTTGAGACCTCGACGCCATCTTGTTTCGGGGCAAACAGCCCATTAGTCCAAACCTATGCTCACCAAGTTCCGTCTTCGAAGTCTTTTCCGTTTAGGAGAAATGGCCATGTCGTGATTGGTGATGTTTTGTACATTTGCAATAAGATTCCCTTCGCCATCTGCTGGAATTTACCTGGACAGCGGAAAAATGACACATTTGAAAAATTAATAAAACGGAAACCGAATGTCCGAGAGACTTCGTTCAATGACTTCCAGGAAGATCTGGCCCCGGTGCAATTTTACAAACATTCGCGGACATCTAGTAAGGGACCGTACATTTGCAAAATGGTGCTTCTCATCAATCATACAGCAAATGCCGAAAAGTGTCCTTCATGTATGTAAAAAAAATATTTAAAAAATTCATCAAATTTTTTGGGGGGGCAGAAATGCCTTCTCGAACATGTGGACTTTAATGTGCCTTAATATCAAACTTGTATGCAATCTGTAAGTATGAATACAATTGTTAAATTATAAGCCTAGTTGGTTTAGCCACAGAAAAAGTGAGCAACCTTCCCGCTAGCCATGATTGGCTGAGATAATGAGTGGGCTGGATATGRCGAGAGATGCYGTGTAGCATCCTGTGTCTATAAAATGAATTGCTCGATATGCGTAGATCATCCTTTTTACTGCAGTTTTTTTCTGTAATTTCCAGAGGTACGTGTAGTCGGGCTGTCGTCCTTCAGGAATCTGTGGAGAAAATTGCTGCCCCACATAGAAGCACCAAGCCCAGGACGGACCTGTGCTGGCAGTGCCAGAGGAACAACTATCAGGTCTTCAGATCTGCCAGAATCTGTTAAGTCAGCCAAGCTGAAGAAACAAGGGCAGCATGTCCGGCTTGTTCAGAGGGAGCAGTCTGTCTACCAGAAGATGGTTGCTGACTGCAAGACCACCTGACAAGACCTGCAGTTGTCTCTGGGGGCCCTACTGATCCAGGATCAGCAAGCAAAGGCATCAGGATGCCATTACAGCTTTGATTGCTCAACAAGAATAACATGTTCTCCTTTATACTGATGAAGGAAATAGACAGATGCATATACACTAAATATATATATATATATATATATTTATTTATTTTATTTTACCGTTATTTTTACCAGGTAAGTTGATGAGAACACGTTCTCATTTGCAGGCAACGACCTGGGGAATGGTTACAGGGGAGAGGAGGGGGATGAATGAGCCAAATTTAAACTATATATGGGAGGCAGGCATATACCTTTCACTGAGCTGTGTAAAGACAGACTGACAGGGTGAGACAATTAATCTTGTAATTAATCTGAATGTTCTTTTGTTGTTTGCAGGTGCACTATCCTTCTGACCCTATGCAGCCAGCTCTCCATCTACTATCCTTCTGACCCTGTGCCAGCTCCCATCTACTATCCTTCTGACCCTTGCAGCCAGCTCCATCTACTATCCTTCTGACTCTATGCGCCAGCTCCATCTACTATCCTTCTGACTCTATGCAGCCAGCTCCCATCTATTTTTATCCTCGCAAGTGGGCTTGTTTGGTGTCTGCTGTAAAGGAATACCACAACAAGTCAACTACTTGATTGATGAAGGCATGTCATCCAGCAAAGGCAGCAGGCAGTCATCAACTACATGCACATTTCTTCACCAACTACAGAGTTTGGGAAACACGTGTGGACCTGAATGTGATAACTGCAGTGGCCAAAACAAGAACAAGTTTGTGCTCTGGTATTGTGCCTGGCGGACCATGCACAAGCTCCACCAAGAGTCTGGACCTTCACTTCCTGATCACAGGCCACACCAAGTTTGCCCCAACTGGTGCTTCGACCTCATCAAGTCGCTTCAGAAAACCAGATGACACTTTGTCGAGATTTCTGAGTGTTGTGAAGGATAGCACGTGAAGGGGTCAACATCCACAGCTGATTGGACTGGAGGATGTTACGGTGCTGGTGAAAGCTATGGCTGGCAACAACACCCTGACTCGGTACTTCAGGCCCTGCCACAGATCAAGCAGACCAGCAATTCAGGTGAATTCCTTTTCATTGCTTTGTATACTGTGAGTTGTATTCTGCTCATATCTAAACTTGGGAGATGAGTTGATGTGTGGCAAGTTGTAATGTCTTTCACATTTTCTTTTGTGTTATTTCTTGTTTAATTGCTTCGATGCTCCAGAGCGCTGGTGTTGTTGTTTATTTTCCTGTTTTACAGGTTAGATTCTCTGGAGGCCTGGTGTTGTTGTCGCCCAAGGAGCATTTGGACTCAGTCGGGACAGGTTTCAACGCTGACGTCCTTTCCTCCGCATAGATGTCTGCCCTGTACCAAGAACACCTGGACTGGAGACAGCCTTAGACAAACTGATATTTTTGAGAGATCAGGGGAGTTTTGCGACGAAGAGGCTATGGACCATCACATGCCCTGCACCAAAGTCAAGGGCAGGAAACAGAAACAGGCCTCTCGCGAATATAGATTCCCTTGTTCATGCGGGTTCGGACAGACCAGTCATCAGCCAACTAATCTGCAGTGCCTCTATTCACATGTCTCTCTTAATGAGATATTTTAAATATGGTCAACCCATGTCCCTCTAGGCCCAGGCAAGGCTTAGAGCAAATAAATATTTTTTTTTTTTGAATCCAGGTCTTATAAGTTGACAAGAACATGTTATTAATAATTTCGATGAATACAAACCCATTATTGTATTACTGTCAGAAAATAGTCCCTTTTGTTCCAATAATCAAGAATTGTGTTGCAAACTTGGAACTCACCTCTTCTCCGTATTCCTCTGATGTTTTCTTTTCTGTAAAATGAACGAGATGCATCATTCAAGCAACAATGTGTTTTTCTGTGTATCTGTATGTTTAGGCCTTCTAGAACAATGCCAACAACAAACACCCAACAACCTCCAACAGACCAACATGGCTGATCGAAGTTGTGAATGTCATCCTTTCCTTTGTGGATGACATCATAGCCTTGTCCCAGTTTCCTGGTTTGTGGCTGTTTAGACAATTCTATAGACAGAGAGTTGGAAGTACAGCACAAACGTGATCTTAGACCAGGCTAATAATGTATCCTGCAAATGTGCCCATTTTGTATATGTCTTTGGCTGGTAATGAGTTATTAGCCCCAGATATAGATAATTTCGTTGTCAGCAATGGGGGAGTGGTTGATTCCGCAAGAGCATAAAATGGGTGGATTTCCTAGACATCTTTGAATAGCAAGGTCAGGTGAAGAGCCTGCATTTTTTCCCCAAAAGTCTCATGGAATGTAGGCCACATTAAACACACACACCGGCTTTCCTACTGTAGGCTGAATGACAGAACAGCTATTTTCATGTATAGTGTCCATGATGTTGCCTGCCTTGGGTACTGCAAACCCATCCCCCTTTCCCTGCCTCTCCCTTTCCACCATAAAAAAAAAAAACAAAAAAAAAAAAAAAAAAAAAAAAACCCATGCGGTGATCAAGAGAGATGTCGTAAACATTCCTGAGAATCTCCCCCACAAACAGTATAGACCAGAGGGTAAACTTTCAGGACAAGAGAATTCTCTTCCACCTCACAGAACTTGAGGTACGAACAGATTTCATGTTCCCGGAAAAAGTATTAAAGGCCACGGTGGGGGAGTCCAGCTATTAACCATGTCCATTTGTACCAATGTGAGAAACTCAGGAGAGACTGTGGACCACATGTACGCATAACCGCTGTTTATATAAAACCTCAGATATGAAGGTTTAGAAAAAAACATCTGTTTTGTTGTATAAAAATGAATTAGTGAGTATGAATAGCTGTTTGGTATAATTGTGTAATATGATTTTTGAACTGTTTAATGAAAGGAAAATACAAGCTCCCTGTTGGTATTTGAAACTAAATCCAAGGACCGGCCCCTTGAAAGCCCAGTTGGGTCAGAGAACAGTGGGACCACCCTCTCTGCTATCTGAATAAAAGCCAACTTTAAGAATTACCCCAGACCATG
>NW_019943115.1:106984-111672 GCF_002910315.2 Salvelinus sp. IW2-2015
ATATATATATATATATATATATATATGGGAGGCAGGCATATACCTTTCACTGAGCTGTTAAAGACAGACTGACAGGGGTGAGACAATTAATCTTGTAATTAATCTGAATGTTCTTTTGTTGTTTGCAGGTGCACTATCCTTCTGACCCTATGCAGCCAGCTCCCATCTACTATCCTTCTGACCCTGTGCATCCAGCTCCCATCTACTATCCTTCTGACCCTGTGCAGCCAGCTCCCATCTACTATCCTTCTGACTCTATGCAGCCAGCTCCCATCTACTATCCTTCTGACTCTATGCAGCCAGCTCCCATCTATTTTTTTATTCCTCGCAAGTGTGGCTTGTTTGGTGTCTGCTGTGAAGGAATACCACAACAAGTCAACTACTTGATTGATGAAGGCATGTCATCCAGCACAGGCAGCAGTGCAGTCATCAACTACATGCACCATTTCTTCACCAACTACAGAGTTTGGGAAACACGTGTGGACCTGAATTGTGATAACTGCAGTGGCCAAAACAAGAACAAGTTTGTGCTCTGGTATTGTGCCTGGCYGACCATGCACAAGCTCCACCAGAGTCTGGACCTTCACTTCCTGATCACAGGCCACACCAAGTTTGCCCCCAACTGGTGCTTCAGCCTCATCAAGTAGCGCTTCAGAAAAACCAGAGTGAGCACTTTGTCAGAGATTTCTAGTGTTGTGAAGGATAGCACCGTGGCAGGGGTCAACATCCCACAGCTGATTGGACTGGAGGATGGTACGGTGCTGGTGGAAAGCTATGGCTGGCAACAACACCTGACTCTGTACTTCAGGCCACTGCCACAGATCAAGCAGGACCAGCAATTCAGGTGAATATCCTTTTCATTGCTTTGTATACTTTGTATGCTTCTAGACTCATATTAAGCATCTCCAATCCTGTGAGGGTCTTGGTGAATGGGAAAAAATGCGGAGTCAGGACACAGATATGAGTATAGTCCGAAGGTTTACTCAAAACTAAAGATAATGTTCCAATAAGGAAAAGACAAAATATCCAAAGCACAAGAACACGAACCCACATGACAAACAATAACGCACAAAACAGAGAGGGAAGCCAGCGGGTTAAATAAGGAACATAATTAATGGAATAGAAATCAGGTGTGTATAATGAAGACAAAACCAAACGAAAATGAAACATGGATCGGTGGAGACTAGAAAGCAGGTGACGTCGACCGCCGAACGCCGCCCGAACAAGGAGAGGGACCAACTTCGGCAGAAGTCGTGACAGTACCCCCCCCTTGACACCGCCCTCTGGATGACCCGGAGGACGAGGTGCAGGGAGATCCGGATGGAGGCGGTGAAATTCCTGTAGTAATGATGCATGTAGGATGTCCTCCACCGGCATCCAGNCCAGCATCTCTCCTCCGGACCGTACCCCTCCCATTCCACGAGGTACTGAAGGCCTCTCGTCCGACGTCTTGAGTCCATGATGGCTCGCACAGTATACGCCGGGCCCCCTCGATGTCCACAGGGGGCGGAGGAACCTCCCGCACCTCACCTCGGACCAGCCACCACCGGCCTGAGGAGAGACACATGGAACAAGGGGTTAATATGGTAATCAGGGGGGAGTTGTAACCTATAACAAACCTCATTCAATCTCCTCTGGACTTTAAATGGCCCCACAAACCGTGGACCCAGCTTCCGGTAGGGCAGGTGAAGGGGCAGGTTTCGGGTCGAGAGCCAGACCCGTCTGGCCTCACTGCGGTTGCTGTCGGCACTCGCCTTCTGCCGCCTGATGGCCCGTTGCAGACGCACATGAGCAGCGTCCCATGTCGCCTCCGAGTGTCGAAACCATTCATCCACCGCAGGAGCCTCAATCTGGCTCTGATGCCACGGTGCCAGGACCGGTTGATAACCAACACACGAAGGGCGAAGGGAGTTTTGGGCCATCTCCGCCCAGGGGATGAAAACCGACCACTCCCCCGGCCGGTCCTGGCAATAGGACTGCAGAAACCTACCCACATCCTGGTTGACTCTCTCCACCTGCCCGTTACTCTCGGGGTGAAAACCTGATGTGAGGCTGACCGAGACCCCCAGGCGTTCCAGAAACGCCCTCCAGACTTTAGACGTTAATTGGGGACCCCGATCAGAAACTATATCCTCAGGCACCACGTAGTGCCAGGAATACGTGGGTGAACAGGGCCTCCGCAGTCTGTAGAGCCGTAGGGAGACCAGGCAAAGGAAGAAGACGGCAGGACTTAGAAAACCGATCCACAACGACCAGGATCGTGGTATTACCCCGTGACGGGGGACGATCCGCCACGAAATCTACCGATAGGCGTGACACCGGTTGTGGTATTAGTGTGTTTGCAGGGACTCTCTGTTCTGTGATAGCACACAAACCAGTCCTCATCAATAAACACATTCACATCCCACAGCAACCCTTTAGAGACTGCCTTAAAGACAATTCCCAACTGTCTTCCACACAAATCACATCTGCATGTCATTCTCAAGACTCCTTGAAACTCTCCATCCATCCAGAGTCAAGAGAAACAAGATCAGAGCTGGAAACACCATGTAGTAGAAACTGATTAGAGGTAATGTCTGGTTTAACACCATCTTCACATAAGCATTTTCAGAGGTCATCAAACACAACCTGGTAAAGAAAAAGAGCAAAGAAGGTCATGTAAAAACTGCCTGATTTCTTTACTTGTTCAATCAGAATGTCAAATGCTGGCTTGAAGTGCTTCATCATGATCAGATTTTCTACAGCGTCTCCTGAATACCGTCCTGTCTACTTTCCTCTCCCCAGATGAACAGAGTGATGATGTTAGTCGCTTGTACACCTTTACTAGTCTGGTTACACTGGTCTCCACCCCCCTCAAAACTCTGGTCTCCGCCTCCCCCCTCCCCCACTCCAGACATGTCATCAAATGAAACTAATACAGTATAGTAAGGCAAAGGAAATCTTATTACAATGTTTCAGCTGATAACCAGTCACATCTAGTTCATGGTGAATATTATTACAATGTTTCAGCTAATAATCAGTCACATCTAGTTCATGGTGAATATTATTACAATGTTTCAGCTGATAACCAGTCACATCTAGTTCATGGTGAATATTATTACAATGTTTCAGTATCAACTGAAACATTGGTAATATATAGTCACAAACTAGATGTGACTGTTACAACTGGAAACATTGTAATATATTCACCATGAACTAGATGTGATGGTTATCAACTGAAACATTGTAATTAATATTCACCATAACTAGATGTGATGTTCAACTGAGTATATTCAGCATAACCAGATGGACTGAAAGCATTGTAATAATATTCACCATGAACTAATTGACTGGTTATCAACGTGAAACATTGTAAAATATCACCATTGAACTAGATGTACTGGTTTATAACTGCAACATTGTAATAATACTCACGAATGAACTAGATGTGACTGGGTTATCAACGAAACATTGTAATAAATTACCATGAACTAGATTGTGATGGCTATCCTGAAACATGAATAATAAGAACGATTATGTTCACTACATTATATATTCCACCATGAACTAGATGTGACTGGTTATCAACTGAAACATTGTAATAATATCACCATGAACAGTGTGGACTGTTATCAACTGATACATGTATATATTCACCATGAACTAGATGTGATGTTATCAACTGAAACATTTGTAATAATATTCACCTAACTACATGTGACTGTTATCAACTGAAACATTATAATATATTTCATCATGAACTAGATGTGACTGGTTATATCAAACTGAACACATTTGTAATCATAGTTCACCATGAACCAGATGTGACTGGTTATCAACTAAACATTCTGTAATAAATTCACCATGAACTAATTCGACTGGTTATCAACTGAAACCATTGTAATAATATTCACATCAACTAGATGTGACTGGTATTCAACTGAAACATTATAATAATATTCCCATGAACTGAGATGGACTGGTTATCAATTGAAACATTGTAATAATATCCACCTGACTAGATGGACTGGTTATCAACTGAAAATTGTAATATAATTCACATGACTAGAATGTACTGGTTATCAACTGCAAACATTGTAATAATATTCCATCATGAACTAGCATGTGACTGGTTTATCAACTGAAAACATTGTAATAATATCTCACGCATGACACTAGATCTGTGACTGGTTATCAACTGAAACATGTCAAGAATATTCACCATGAAGTAGATGTGATGGTTATCCAACTGAAACATTGGTAATAATATTACACATGAATAGATGTGACTGGTATCAACTGAAACATTGTTATAATATTCCCATGAACTAGAATGTTGATGGTTATCAACTGAAACATTGTAATAATATTCACATGAACTAGATGTGACTGGTATCAACTGAAACAATGTAATAATATTACATTGAACTACGATGTGACTGCTTATCAACGCTGAAACATTGTAATAATTATCAACATGAACTAGATGTGACTGGTTATGCAACTGAAACATTGTAATTACTAGTTCCCATGAACTAGATGTGACCTGGTTATCAACTGGAACATTGTAATAATATTCACACATGAACTGCGGGTTGACTGGGTTATCCAACTGAAACATGTTAATCTTCACCATGCACTAATGTGACTGGTTATCAACTGAAAACATTGTAATAATATTCATCATGAACTAGAGTGATTTATCAACT
>NW_019943115.1:111697-113724 GCF_002910315.2 Salvelinus sp. IW2-2015
GATTTTCAGTAAGGTCCATGTCTGTGGGTTATATGTTGGTTTGATAGACATGTATTGGAAGCAGCTAAATGTGGCTATCACTGCATTATATGTCCAATAACAAAATGATGCCTTTATTTCAGAGACGTATCATAATGAACAGCATGTACATGTTCAGTGTTGCAATGTGAACTTCACAGCTGTTGTGTATTGAAGACAGGAGGAAATAAAGATTGTTAGTATTATTATATATGTTTCAATTGTTCTTTAAAGGTAGACATAAAGACAGATTATAATCAACATTAACAAAACATTTATTTTATCATCAAGGACGAAATAATAATTCACTGATTATTTTAACACATATTAATTAATGAAGGTTACATTGTTTATAGTCGAGAAATAAAGATTATTAACAACAGCTCTGTCAACCATCACTGTCGTTGTCACGCCCTGGCCATAGAGAGGCTTTTATTCTCTATTTTAGTTTGGCCAGGGTGTGACTAGTGTGGGCATTCTAGTTTCTTTATTTCTATGTGGTTCTCCGGGTGTGGTTCTCAATCAGAGGCAGCTGTCTATCGTTGTCTCTGATTGAGAACCATAATTAGGTATCCCTTTTTTCCACCTGTCATTGTGGGAAGTTGACTTTGTTTAGGGCACATTAGCCTTTAGCTTCACGGTTTGTTTTTGTAGTGTTTATTGTTTTGTTCGGCGTCATTTTGATTTAATAAAAGAAAATGTACGCTCACCACGCTGCACCTTGGTCCCCTTTTTTTAACCTGTCTGGCGCCGGGGTTCCGCTAGCGGAACTCCTCCCACATTCCACTGAAAAGGCAGAGCGCGAAATTAAAAAAATATTGTTTAGAAATATTTAACTTTCACACATTAACAAGTCCAATACAGCAAATGAAAGATACACATCTTGTGAATCCAGCCAACATGACACTCCAAAGTTTCTAAAACTGTTTGAATTATGTCTGTGAGATTAACAGAACTCATATTGGCTGAGTTGAAATCAAAACAGGAAGTCAGAAATCTGAGCTTGTCTGTATTCACCAGTCCTTTAAGAAATCCAATTGAGTTATGACTGATGTTGCACTGCCTAGGGGTTCCACTAGATGTCAGCAATCAATAGAAATTCCAATGAGACTTCTATGATGTTGTGGGAGAGAATGAGAGCAGAATCAGTCAGGTGTCCATCAAGCACCCATGCGCTGATCATGCCTTTTCCTCATGCAAGGCACTGACGTTCCATTGCTCAAGCAGACAAGAAGGAATACTCCGGTTGGAACTTTATTGAAGCTATATGTTAAAAACATCCTAATGATTGATTCAGTACTTAGTTTGAAATGTTTCTTCGACCGGTAATATCACATTTTGAAGTTTTTGTCCGATATAACGCTGACCAGAATTAGCATTTGGATATGTAAACCAGACGCGCTAACAAAAGAAGGTATTTGGACATAAATAACCGATTTTTTCGAACAAAACAAACATTTATTGTGGACCTGGGATTCCTGGTGTGCTTTCTGATCCTAATCAACAAAGGTAATGGAATATTTATCATGTATTTTATTGTTTATAGTGACGCTATCTTTGCAGCTGTGGTATGCTACTTTGAGCGCCGTCTCAGATTATAGCGGGCAATTATTTTTCCGTAAAGTTTTTTTGAAATCTGACATAGCGGTTGCATTAAGGAGAGGTATATCTATAATTCAATGTGTATAACTTGTATTATCATCTACATTTATGATGAGTATTCATGTTGAAACGATGGGCTATGCAAAGTCACTTTGTAACGGTTGTCCTCCTCCTCTTCATACGAAGAGGAGGAGTAGTGATTCGACCAAAATGCAGCGGGTTGTGAATACATAATGATTTAATTGAAATATGAAGACAGACACGAACTATACTTGAGAAAATGATACAAAATAACAAACGGACAARGTAGACGAAACCTGAACATGGAACTTACATATAACGTGAAGAACACACGAGCAGGAAACAGACTACATAAACGCACGAACAAACCGAAACATTCCCGTGTG
>NW_019943115.1:114050-115297 GCF_002910315.2 Salvelinus sp. IW2-2015
AGGAAAACGTCAAACACCTGTCTCTGATTGAGAACCATATAAGGCTGATTAGCAGTGACCTAAACAAGAAACACAAAACATACAATGCCCACCCCAATTCACGCCCTGACCAACTAAACATAATACAAAAATAACATAAAATAGGTCAGGAACGTGACACACTTGATGTTTTTGCATTTAGTGAATCTTGTAGCCTCAATGTAAACTCAGATTTTTTGATATAAATATGAATTTAATCAAACAAAACATGCATGTATTGTGTAACATGAAGACCTATGAGTGTCATCTGATGAAAATAATCGAAGGTTAGTGATTCATTTTATCTCTATTCTGGTTTTTGTGAAGCTATATTTAGCTGGGAAAAATGGCTGTGATTATTTTTGGTTTTGTGGTGACCTAACATAATCGTTTGTAGTGCTTTCGCTGAAAAGCCTATTTGAAATCAGACACTTTGGTGGGATTAACAACAAGATTACCTTTAAAATGATATAAGACAAATGTATGTTTGAGGAATTTTAATTATGAGATTTCTGGTTTTTGAATTTGGCGCCCTGCACTTGGACTGGCTGTTGTCATATTGGTCCCGAAATCGGGACTGCAGCCATAAGAGGGGTCAGATTTCTTTTTTTCTTAAAATAACGTTCCCAAGGTAAACGGAAATTTTCTCTGGCCCAGATCATAGAATATGCATATCATTTACAGATTAGGGTAGAAAACACTCCAAAGTTTCCAAAACTGTCAAAATATTGTCTGTGAGTATAACAATACTAATTATGCAGGCGAAAACCTGAGAAAATCTAAACTGGAAGTGATATTTTTTTATATTTTTTTTAATCTGTGTTTCATGGACCGTCTATCTTCRATTTAAAGGGGTATCAACCAGATTCCTTTTCCAATGGCTTCCTCAGGCTGTGACCAGGCTTTAGACATTAGACTTTTTTATTTTATTTTGAAAAATTAGCGAGATTTTTCAAAAGTAGTCAGGTGTCCTCTGAATAGTTCCTGCGCGCGAGAGAGGAGCTCCCCATTTTCCTTTTCTCTCTTAATGAATAGGTTATGGTCCGGTTGAAATATTAACGATTATGTTTGTTAAAAACAACCTGAGGATTGATTATAAAAAACATTRGACATGTTTCTACGACCATTACGGATACTTTTTGGAATTTGTCGAACGGAACAAGGCTTTGGTTTTCTGAACATAARGCGCAACCCAAATGGCGTTTTGTTGTGATAAAAGTAATATTTAT
>NW_019943115.1:115802-119567 GCF_002910315.2 Salvelinus sp. IW2-2015
CTTACGTGACCATGCTAATTTGGGGCTAGCTGTTGTAGCATTGATTGATACACTCGCAAAAGCTTAAATTTCTTTCGCTGTAAAGCATATTTTCAAAATCTGACACGATAGGTGGATTAACAACAAGCTAAGCTGTGTTTTGGTATATTTCACTTGTGATTGCATGATTATAAATATTTTTAGTAATATTTATGCATTTGGCGCCCTGCAATTCTAGCGGTTGTTTAGGAAAGTGATCCCGTAAAAGGGATCCGTAGCGCAGTGAAGTTAACCAGGAAGACAGCTATCTCAGAAGCACCCAAACCATTGAACAAAAAGCAGATGATGAGTTTCTTGGGAATGATTAACTATTGTAGGGCATGGGTCCCTCACTTTGCATTGCATACAGGGTTACTTAGTAATTTGATCTATGGTAAGGCTATGACAGCAAAAGACAAAATAGTATGGACAAAAGAGGCTGAGAAACAGTTTGTGGCTATTAAACAGATATTGATGTCTGACACTTCTGGCATTCCCTAGGTATGACCGTGAATTCACACAGACGGTGGATTGCAGGGAGGGGTTCATGATGTCAGTGTTGACTCAGAGACACGGAGGGAAGAATAAGCCGGTGGCCTATTATTCCTCCCGTCTCGATGAGGTGACGCAAGCAATGCCCCTGTGTTTGCAGTCAGTGGTGGCTGCAGCACGGGCGGTGGAGGACTCTGCCTCTGTAGTACTATACCATGATTTGACTTTGAGGGTACCACATGCCGTCTCAATTTTGTTATTAGAACATAAAATGGCGTACACGTCACCAGCAAGACATTTGTCTTGTATGATTATTCTGTTAAATATGCCAAATCTAACTATTGAGCGTCGTACTACTTTGAACCTCTCCACTCTAATTCCTATAGCCACAGATGGGTGTCCCCATCATTGTGTAGCGGAGACACAGAAAGTTGTTCTCCCCAGACCAGATCTAACCAATCTGCCTTTGCCAGATGCAGAAATAACTATGTTTGTTGATGGGTCTTCCAGAAAGAACCCAGATGGCTCAAATGCCACTGGTTATGCAGTAGTGACTCTCACTGAGGTGCTTGAAGCTGAAGCTTTACCAAAGAATTACTCTGCTCAACAAGCTGAAATTGTGGCCCTTACCAGGGCTTGTGCATTAGGAAAGGGTAAATGCATTACGATACATACTGATAGTGCTTATGCTTTTAACACTGTTCATGTATTCGCAGCTCAGTGGAGAAACAGAGGCATGGTAACCACAGCGGGTAAATCCATTAACCATGCGCAACTAATCTTGAATTTACTAGAGGCAGGTCTACTACCAAATAAATTGCCATTTGTAAATGCGAGGCACATACTAAGGGCATGGACAGCGTCAGTATTGGTAATAGACGGGCAGATGAGGAAGCGAAGAGAGCGGGGGGGAAACCACACTCACACACAGACTCGCACTTAAAGGAGGAAGTTAATATTGACACAGAGATACTGAGGGAAAGTCAGCTTAGAGCCCCCGTTAAGGAAGTTACTAAATGGGTCAAAATGGGAGCCGTTGATAAAGGAGGAATCTGGCACAAAGGGAATCTACCTATTTTACCTAAGTCACTATTTAACTTACAGCTGGGAAGTATTAAAGCCTTCAGTATGAAACATAACAAGAATCTGAGTGCTGATAGACTGCTGATAGGTACTTATCACAGTGGGAGGCCGTTCCCTCTAATACCACATATTCCCAAGAGGAACAAAGTAACGCAATATCGAAATTCAAAAAAAAAATAAAAAGTCCATGGTGAGCTAACCTTTAAACCAGAGATTTGAGGGGGGTGGAGACCAAAAGAATTGAGGGGGGTGGATACCAAGAGAATTGAGGGGGGGGGGAACTAGAGTATTGAGGGGGGGGTGGAAACCAGAGTATTGAGGGGGGGTTGAAACCAGAGTATTGAGGGGGGGGGGTGGAACCAGAGTATTGAGGGGGGGGGGGGGGGGTTGAAACCAGAGTAATTGAGGGGGGTGGTGAAACCAGAGTGTTGTTTGGTCTGAATATTAGATTAACCTTTAACATGAAAACACTTTTGTTTCAGGTTTATGGTGTCGTGTCTGGTTCTGGTTCTGGTTCTGCTTTGTTGTGAATTCCATTCTGACTGCAATACCTTGGAGGGATATCAAATCTTCTCTCAAGGGAAGATTTGAGGAGAATATTTGGAACAGACAGAAATTCTAATTGAAAATAACTTAAAGAGAACAGCTAAGAGTGTGTAGTTATTAAATCAGACAACTATGAAGCCTCTTAGACCTGGAGCCCGCTCCAACGCTCACCACAAGGGAGGAGACAGGCCGCTAACATGCTACAGACTCCTCCACCTACACCAGGGAGGAGACAGACCAACATCTCCAACCGTCCACACCAGGAGGAGACAGAAAATCTCCAACCTCCACCATACGGGAGGAGACAGAATCAACATCTACAACCTCCACCACACAGGAAGGAGACAGGCCAACATCTACAACCTCCCACCACACAGGAAGGAGACAGGCCAACCTCTACAACTTCCACCACACAGTGAGGAGACAGGCCCAACCTCTACAACCATCCACCACACAGGAAGGGACGGCCAACATCGTTACAACTCCATACCAAAGGGAGGCCAGACCAAACATCGTCCAACCGTCCACCATACAGGAGAGCAGACAGATCAACATCTACAACCTCCCCACCAGAGAAGGGAGACAGGCCAACATCTCACAGACCTCCACCACACAGGAAGGATGACCGGCACGCTCCTACACTTCCACACACAGTGAGGAGGACAGGCCAAGCCTCACAAGCCTCCCCCACAGCAGGGAGGTAGACAAGGGCCACCTCTACACCTCACCAAACAGGAAGGAGACAGGCAACATCTCGAAGCTCCACCACACAGGAAGGCAGACAGGCCAACCATCTACAACTCCACCAACAGGGAGGAGGTACAGAACAACTTCCAACCTCCACCACACATGAGGAGAGCAGGCAACATCTACTTAAGACCTCGCAACCACACAGGGACGGAGAATAACCAACCTCTAGCAACCTCCACCACACAGGGAGGGAAGACAGCCCAAGCATCTACAACTTCCACCACATCAGTGAGGAGACAGGCCAACCATCTACAACCCTCCACCGACACAGGGAGGAGATCAGGCCAACATCTACAACCTCCAACACACAGGGAGAACAGACCAACATCTCCAACCCCCACGGCACACAGCTGGAGGAGACAGGCCACACATCTAACAACCTCCACGCACCACAGGAGGGAGACAGACAACCATCTATACTCCACCACACAGGGGAGGAGACAGGCCAACATCTCTAACCTCCACCACACAGGAAGGATACAGGCCAACATCTACAACGTCCACACAACAGGGAGGAGACAGGCCAACACATCTACAACCTCCACCACACAAGGGAGGAGACAGGCAACCTCTACAACTTCCACCACACAGGAAGGAGACAGGCCAACATCTTCAACCTCCACCACACAGGGAGGAGACAGGCCAACCTCTACAACCTCCACCACACAGGGAGGAGACAGGCCAACCTCTACAACTCCACCACACAGGGAGGAGACAGGCCAACCTCTACAATCTCCACCACACAGGGAGGAGACAGGCCCAACCTCGTACAAAACCGTCCACCACACAGGAAGGAGACAGGCCAACCTCTACAACCTCCACCACACAAGGAGGAGACAGGCCAACCTCTACAATCTCCACCACACGGGAGGAGAC